>NC_136261.1:141596193-141628693 GCF_964187855.1 Myxine glutinosa
GCACGTTCAGCCCGAGAGCAGACCGCAAGATGCTGAAAGAAGTCTCTAAGAACCCCAGAATGTCATCACGGGACCTACAGGTAGATCTTGCCACTGTTGATGTCAAAGTGCACGAGTCTACCATTAGAAAGAGGTTGCACAAATTTGATCTACATGGGAGGTGTGCGAGGAGGAAACCTTTGCTGTCCAGAAAGAACATTAGGGCAAGACTAAAGTTTGCCAATGAACACCTCGGCAAAGACCAGCACTTCTGGAACAATGTGCTCTGGACAGATGAGTCAAAGGGAGAGCTATTTGGCCACAGTACCAGAAGACATGTTTGGCGAAAACCAAAGACAGCACTTGACCACAAGAACCTGATACCAACTGTAAAGCATGATGGTGGAAAAATTATGGTTTGGGGCAGCTTTGCTGCATCAGGGCCTGGGCAGCTCACCATCATAGAATCCACTATGAATTCTTCATTGTACCAGAGGGTGCTTGAGGATAATGTGAGGCCATCTGTAGGAAAGTTGAAGCTCAACCGAAGGTGGACCTTGCAACATGACAATGACCCTAAACATACCAGTAAATCCACCAAGGAATGGCTGAAAAGAAAGAAATGGAGGGTTTTGGAATGGCCAAGTCAAAGTCCGGATCTAAATCCCATCGAGATGTTGTGGGAGGATTTGAAACGAGCTGTGCATGCTGTGCAACAATTTTTTGTTGAATAAATTATTGCAAAGTCAATTTCTCATTGTTTTTTGTTCAATTAGATCACCTTTATCTATAGTTACTGTTTAAATGAACATCAAATATTGATATGTCCACATATGTTAAAAAGATTTAAAAAACATTTCATGGGGTGGACTTACTTTTTCCACATGCAAAATTTGCATTTATGTTTATTTAAATTATACAATGGACTACAAAATGTAAATGTTTCATGATATTTGTTGTATTATATCACCATTATCTATCAGTATTGTTGAAATGAAGATCAAATATCTGTATGTTGAAATATGTTGAAAAAGTCAAAACTTTACATGGGGTGTGCTTACTTTTTCACGTGACTGTGTATATATATATTTGTTTTGCTCCACAGTTAAATTAAAAAACAACAAAAAAATGATGATTTTTTAAAACAGTAATCATGTATGCTTTAATTATTGCTCCGCTTGGTAAACATGTGCATCATTATTCTCTCAAGGCCAGGTGCTTGTCTCAGCTCTCAAGGCCAGGCATCTCTCTCGAGGCATCACTGACGTGTGTTTAGCTTGTGCTGGCAAAGTTGTGTCTCAGAGCTCATATCAAACTACTGAAAATGAATAGTATTTGAAATAAATTTTCGTAAGATAAATGCAAAAGAAAAATCTTATTTATTCTTGATATGGTATTTTTGAAATGACTTTTTAATCAAACTTTGCTTCCAATAAAATATTTTAATGTGATTCTAAAATGTGAGCTGGTGGATTTAAATCTAACTGCAATTACCAGCTCCATACAAAATAATCTAATAAGTGACAGGGATGAAACATGACTGAATCATTGTCATCTCTGAGTCATAGTTGCTAAATGAGAGGAAAAAGGGGGTGATTCATCTAATCTGATTTTCCATTGTCGATTCAATATGTGGATAATCATGAGACGATCTCAGCAATCATAGGTTCTAATGAGAAAAGGCCAAAACTCTTGCATACAATAAGAAAGGATATTTAAGAAAATATTAACTATTGTAGGAAATTAGGTTTGCTGACATTTACAGTCTTAGCTCTTAACCAGAACAAAACAGCCGACAAAGGGATACCACTCGAAATATCCACCACATCCTGTTCCCCACTGCATTAACATACTCTTATCAACTTATGGTTGATATAAAATCGAATGTTTATCTTATCCACCAAACTCTAACAATAAGCACAGTAAAAACAACGCACCATCGCATAAGCTCCCCTGAACTTCGTTCCAGGTGAGATAATAATAATCAAAATGACCAAAAATAAAGGGAAAAAAATATGTAGCCTTTACAACAAGAGCATTTTCGAGTAACCCAACTGTATATCAGAATGCTACATGTCTTATCAAAGTTCAGCACACATCATTCCCTGACTTACTGCTCTTTTTATTTCCTCTTGCAATAGCATGCATGCCAGGAGACCACTTGTGCAAACAGAATAAATCAGCCACTCCTGCACCAATGACACATTACTCTGCTTATCGTCCCCCAGCAGGTCCCTAAGCACTTTGCCCCACTCGCTCAACCCAAACTTACAGGCCTCACGGAGCTTTTCTTTGTCATAATGAAGGGCCTCATAGTCATGCATGCTGATACGGCTCACTTGAACTTTCAGTTGCTCCAGAATGGCTTGAGAACTGCAGGAAGACAGTCAGTGTTCATTCAGAGTAATTTACGAGTGGTGTTGATTGTGGGTATTGCTTCCCAGTGTTTCTATACATGTTGGAAGAGCTGATTCCACTGCATTTGGGTTGACCAAAATGATTAGGTGGGTAGGTTTTACTTTTAATAATAAAAAAACTTGCAAACAGCCAGCCAGGCAGGATCTTAAATACCGGTAAAATAGAAAACTGGAAACAGCAATCAGAGAAAGCAGACCCTCGCCAGGAAGTGTTTTAGTGGTTCTTAAAGCTTTTGTGTTCGTAAAAAACAATGCCGGCCTAACCACGTGACCGATGGTCATCATTAAAAAAAAAATTCAATACAATTTTATCCCTAGATGATGCTCAAGAAATGTCATCTTCATCGGATTAAGTTTTGTACCTGACAAATTATGACGACATAATGGAGGCACCTATGACATCATCATTAACATATGTTATTCCCCATGGAGAATTCTTCACAATGAGCCATGTCTCATCTCTTTTCTATGCAGCGCTTTCGGATATATCGAGGTGCAAAGTTTTCCAGTTTTTACAAGATGGCGCCTGTACCACGTGACCAATGACGTCATAAATATCATTGAAAGAAATTGTACAGGTGGAGTTGTACCTATGGTGACAATTTCCTGTCAATCAGACCAACGGTTGCAGAGAAATCATATTTATTCTATGCGGACAAACAAACAAACAAACAAGAAGACATCATGCAGAGAACGATACTTGCAAAATCCACCAGACTCCCCCCCCCCCCCAAAAGGTTGCTATTGATCTAGCAAATTGTACATTTCATCAAGATTAAAATTTACAATCTTGATCAAAGTTTGGGTCAAGCAGATGAAAAGTGATGATTTTTTTAGATGAAAATTGATTTTAGAAGTTTGACCTAGAGTTGACCTTTGACCTTTTGACCTCAAAAATAGTTGGTTTCCCAATTTAGTGACTGTGCAAATGCTGTTATACTTTCAAGTCAATTGGATAAAAAATGGCGATTTTAAAAATTTGACCTCCAGATGACCTTTGACCTCAAAATCAATAGGCTTCTCAAATATGACAACCTCTACAACTTGGTGAAGTTTCATGACAATCGGTTTAGATTTGTGACCTGTAGGCGAGTGACAAACAAACAAACAATCTTGGTTTCATCAGAACAAACAAACACAGTTCAATCTTGGTTTCATCAGACCACAGAATCTTGTTTCTCACAGTCTGAGAGTCCTTTAGGTGATTTTTTGCAAACTCCAAGCGTTCTTTCATGTGCCTTTCACTGAGGAGAGGCTTCCGTCTGTCCAGTCTGCCATAAAGCCCAGATCGGTGGAGTGTTGCAGTGATGGTTGTCCTTCTGGAAGTTTCTCCCTTCTCCACACAGGATCTCTGGAGCTCAGCCAGAGTGACCATCGGGTTCTTGGTCACCTCTATTACCAAGGCCCTTCTCCCCCGATTGCTCAGTCTGGCCTGGCGGCCAACTCTCGGAAGAGTCCTGGTTGTTCCAAACTTCTTCCATTTAAGAATTATGGAGGCCACTGTGCTCTTGGGAACCTTCAATGCAGCAGAAATTTTTTTGTCGGCTTCCCCAGATCTGTGCCTCGACACAATCCTGTCTCTGAGCTCTGCAGGCAGTTCCTTCGACCTCATGGCTTGGTTTTTGCTCTGATATGCATTGCCAGCTGTGAGACGTTATATAGACAGGTGTGTGCCTTTCCAAATCATGTCCAATCAATTGAATTTACCACAGGTGGACTCCAATCAAGGTGTAGAAACATCTCAAATATGATCAAGAGAAATGGGAGGCACCTGAGCTAGATTTCAAGTGTCATAGCAAAGGGTATGAATACTTATGTCAATGTGATATTTCAGTTTTTTCTTTTTAATAAATTTGCAAAACTTTCTAAAATCCTGTTTTCTCTTTGTCATTATGGGTTATTGAGTGCAGATTGCTGAGGGAAAAAATGAATTTAAACGATTTCAGGATAAGGCTGAAACATAACAAAATGTGAAAAGTGAAGGGGTCTGAATACTTTATGAATGCACTGTATGTATTTATTTGGTGTGCAGTGAAACAAAAAACAAAAGCTGAAAAAACACAATCTAAAGCTGATTCGACACAGAAATCGTAAAATGGCCTGGACAATATTATTGGCACCTTTTATAAGTTGTTAGAAATAATTACATTTCAAGCAGGTGATTCTCCTTTACTTTGGAATTGAACTCACCTGTGGTGAGTTGCAGGTGCCTGCAATATCAAAATAACTCATTCAACCAGTTTGAATGGAGAAAAGGAGTTATTCTGCTGTTTTGTGTCACTTTGTGTACCGCAATGAGCATGGAGAAAAGAAAGAAAACCAGAGAATTGTCTGAGGAGGTCAGACACAAGATTGTAGCCAAGCATGGACAATCTCAAGGCTACAAGTCCATCTCCAGAGATCTTGATGTTACTGTCTCCACTGTACGCAATGTTATAAGGAAGTTTAAGGACCTTGGCACTGTATCCAACTTCCTGGACGTGGCCGCAAGAGAAAACTTGATTGAAGATTGCAGCGAAGGATTGTTCGAATGGTGGAGACATCACCTCGATCAACTGCTAAACAGATTCAAGCTGACCTTCAGACACAAGGTACGACAGTTTCAACTCACACCATCCGTCAACAACTCAATGAAAGGGGTTCTATTGTAGGAGACCTAGGAGGACCCCACTACTGAGAGAGACATATAAGAAAGCCTGACTGGAGCTTGCCAAAACACACCCGAACAAGCCAAAATCCTTCTGGGAGAATGTCCTGTGGACAGATAAGAACAAATTAGAGCTTTTTTGTAAAGCACATCATCTCTATGTTTACAGAAAACAAGACGAAGCCTTCAAAGAAAAGAACACATTCCCTTCAGTCAAACATGGAGGAGAATTGGTGATGTTTTGGGGTTGCTGTGCTGCCTCTGGCACTGGGTACCTTGAAGGTGTGCATGCATCATGAAATCAGGAGATTACCAAGGCATTTTGGGAGCGCAATGTTCAACCAGTGTCAGAAAACTGGGTCTCTGTCAAAGGTCATGGGTCTTATAGCAGGACAATGACCCCAAACACACTTCAAAAATCACCCAGGAATGGTTCAAGACAAACCGCTGGAATGTACTGAAATGGCCAGCAATCAGTCCAGATCTAAATCCCATTGAACACCTATGGGGAGATCTGAAAACAGCAGTTGGGAGAAGGAACCCATCAAATCTGGGAGAACTGGAGCAGTTTGCACAAGAAGAATGGCCAAACTGCCAGTAGAGCGGTGTAGGAAGCTCATCCATTGCTATAGCAAGAGCTTGACTTCAGTTATTTTGTCCAAAGGCTGTGCTACTGTATTTGTGCTGCAAAGGCTGTGCTGTGCTAAAATACAAAGGCTGTATTTTGTCCAAAGGTGTCAATAATTTTGTCAATGTTATTTTTATTTTTATTTTCTGATTTAAAAGGATATATAAAGTTTTGAATCAAAAACGAAGGTTCTGTAATATTAACAGTGAAATAAAGAATTATGGAGACCAACTACTTTTTGTCAATTTCAACTTATTTTTAGAGAAAATTGAGTTATTTGAAAAAAGTGTAAGGGTGCCAATATTTTTGTGTAAGGGTGCCAATATATATAATATATATATATATATATATATATATATATATATATATATATATATATATATATATATATATACAGGGTGAGTCAAAAGTAGCGCCCGATTTCTGTATGTATATATATATATATATATATATATATATATTTCTGTCAGTTGATTGTTTGTTTGCCATTTGTATTACAGTGTACAAGAAGGTAGAAATAAATGAATGACATGTTTATCTAACCATTTATTCGGGGGAAAATTATTACGGAAGTGTACGTACCAAGCTGTTTTACTTGCAATTTTCAAAGTGCCCTCCCTCGTGATCGATGCACAATTGCAGCCGAGCAGGCACAGAGTGGCACACACGCTTGCAGAGTTCGATATCAATTTCCTCAAACTTTGCAGTGATTTGAGCCTTCAATTCCTGAATGGTATGAGGCTTTTCACGATAAACAAGGTCTTTAATGAGCCCCCAAAGAAAGAAATCTGGAGGTGTAAGGTCTGGGGAGCGTGCCGGCCACTCGATCGGACCGCGGCGGCCGATCCACTTTCCGGGAAAGTTTTCAAACATGACGTCCATAATGAGGTGGAGCTCCATCTTGCTGGAAATAACATTCCTGATCTTGTACCCTGGGCCAATAATTGTCTGCAAGACAATTATTAACATGACATCCCAGAAAAAATCTGACAGCTGAAAAAACAGAAATCGGGTGCTACTTTTGACTCAACCTGTATATATATATATATATATATTATATATATATATATATATATATATATATATATATATATATATATATATATATATATATATATATATATATATACATATATATATATACACACACACACACTACCGGTCAAAACGTTTTAGAACACCTCAATTTTTCCAGTTTTTATTGAAATTTACGCAGTTTAATGTCGAGTGAATAACCTGAAATGGTACAAAGGTAAGCAGTAAACTGCTCGAGGTTTAAAAAAAAAGTTTAGGTTAGCAAAAATGGGAAAATAATGTAAATTGCACAGTTATATTGTAAAAAAGGCCTTCTTCAGGGAATAAGTAATAGGTTAACAACTTACAGCTGTAGTGCAGCAATGTAAATAAATTAAGCCTTGAAAGTTGATGCAAACAATTCCTACAGGTGTCCCAACCTCTGCTTATGTGCAAACCCCCTGTCTGTATAGAAGCAGTACTGGAACAGACTGTTATTATGCCTTCTGAAGCATTCTTTGGACAATATTGCACTGCAGGAAGTAGTATATTGGAAACTGGAGGAAACTCTGACAGGAAGAGGTCTGGCAGACCCAAAGCCACAACAGAATCAGAAGACAAATTTCTAAGATTCAACAGCTTGCATGATAGGCGGCTCACAGGACAACAGCTACAAGCATAGCTTAACACTGGTCGAAGTAAGCAAGTCTCAGTTTCAACTGTGAAGAGAAGACTTCGAGCTGCAGGTTTGACAGGTCGAGTGGCAGTAAGAAAGCCATTGCTAAGATGGAAAAATAAGAAAAAGAGGCTTGCCTGGGCCATGAAGCACCGCCAGTGGACTACTGAAGACTGGAAGAAGGTCTTATGGACCAATGAATCAAAATTTGAAATCTTTGGTTCATCATGCAGGGTTTTTGTACACCGTCGAGTAGGCGAAAGGATGGTTCCTCAGTGTGTGACACCAACTGTCAAACATGGAGGAGGAAGCGTGATGGTCTGGGGCTCTTTTGCTGGATCCAGAGTCGGTGACTTGCACAGAGTGACTGGCACCCTGAACCAAAAGGGCCAGCACAGAATTTTGCAGCGCCATGCAATACCCTCTGGTATATGCCGAGTTGGTCAGGGGTTCATCCTACAGCAAGATCCTACCCTAAACACATTTCCAGGCTTTGTAAAAACTACCTTCGAGGAAAAGAACAAGACGGGAGGCTTCAAGTCATGGAATGGCCAGAACAGTCTCCAGATTTAAACCCCATCGAGCTGGTTTGGGATGAACTGGACAGAAGGGTGAAAGCAAAGCAACCTACAAGTGCTACACATTTGTGGGAACTTCTGCAACAGTGTTGAGAAGAACTTCCCAAACAATATTTGATTTCCATTTGTTACGGAGTCCTCTACAATCTCCTGGTCTCGGTCACCTCCGAACTGCGAGAGGAGCCCCGGATGCCACGAGTGTGTTCGGCGGTTACATCTGCCAAAGGTGGCTACTTTGCTGAGTCCAAAATTTAAATTAAATTTTGTTAAACAAAGTGATTCTATGATTTATTTTTTAGCTCCAATTGTTTATTTGTTCTGTGCTTAATTTCAGAGTATATTAAGACATTAAACTGCATAAATTTCAATAAAAACTGGAAAAATTGAGGTGTTCTAAAACTTTTGACTGGTAGGGTATATATATATTTAGTGGCTTAAGAAAGTATTCACACCCCTTGATGTTTTCACATTTTTTTGTTTCACAGCCTGAATTTAAAATGGATTACATTGAGATATTTTGTCACTGATTTACACATAATACTCCATTATATCAAAGTGGATTTTTTTTTCGAACCTTTTACAAAATAATTGAAAATTTGAAATGTCTCAAGTCAATAAGTATTCAACCCTTTGCTATGATGCTCCAAATTGAGCTCAGGTGCATCCAATTTCCTTTGATCATCTTTGAGGAGAATGCGCTTCAGAGTGCAAAAAAGACCTTAGACTGGGGTAAAGATTTACGTTCAAACAGGACAATGACCCCAAACATACAGCCAAAGCAACACTGGAATGGCTTCAGAATGAATATGAATGAATGAATGAATGATCGTTTTAAGGCCATTTTCCCCGCTAGAGCAGAGGTTAGCCTTGCGGGCCCCATGACAATCATGGTTTCCTGTTTGAGGCAATGTTTTTATGGCCGGATGCCCTTCCTGGCGCCAACCCTTAGTCGCCCAGACTTGAATCCCATTGAAAATCTGTGGAAAGGCATGAAGATTGCTGTTCACGGACGCTCCCCATCCAACTTAACAGAGCTTGAGCAAATCAGCAAAGAAGAATGGGAGAAACTCCCCAAATCCAGATGTCCAAAACTGATACAAACATACCCAAGAAAACTTGAAGTTGTAATTGCTGCCAAAGTCACTTCTACGAAGTATTGACTCATGGGGATGAATACTTGTGTAAATTAGATATTTCAGCTTTTCATTTTTTGTTTTGTAAAAATTTCTCAAAAAACATTTCCTCTTTGACATTATGGAGTATTTTGTGTGGATCAGTGACAAAAGAAATCTCAACTTACCCCATTTAATATTCAGGCCGTAACACAAAAAATGTGAAAAACTTAAGGGGAGTGAATGCTTTCTGAAGCTATTGTGTGTAGTAACACACTGAGCAGTAAAAGTGGAGATTCTTTATTAAAGTCTGACGTCTCCTGAACAGACGAGTTCTCTTCCTAAGAGGCGTTAAGAGTGGCATGGTGGTGACACCACGTTAAGCTCCGTTGTGGGTGGTTCTGAGTTGTGGATTGCTCCAAATCCTTCAATTACAGTGTCCAGCTTGTTCAAATTAGCGAGACACAGAGCTTGTACTGCCTTGCACGTGAACTGTATTGCTGGCCATGTTGAGTTGATATTTTGTCTGAAACGGTCAACATTTGCCGTATTTAATATTAAGAACAGCTATCATTAATGAAACGCAGCCACAACGGAGAAGGGTCAGCATGCAGTCAGTGTTTGTTCTTCAAAGCATTGCATCACCAATTTGGCGATGAGCCCTGAGATAGGTGAGCCCATCGGGGTTCCTTGATTTTAATGGTATGTAGTGCTGTCGAATATGAAGTGTGGTGATTGAGTAAAAATTGGATGAGTGATATGAGATGCTCGGAGATCAGGCGGCTGTTGCTGGCTAGCTCTTGGTCGTTGTTGATGTATGGTTCTAAGATTTGTGTTGCCTCTTCGATGGGTATGGATGTGAACAATGAAATAATGACGAATGAGACCATAATTCATCAATCTTGAGGTGGATATTTCTAAATCGGTCAATTAAGTATTTGGCGTTATTTACACTGTGTGCTGATTGGGCTGTTAAGTGCATAAACTGATATGCCGACTTGCATATCCCACATGCAAAGCATTACGCAATCAATTACAATACCAACAAAAGCAGCAAAATAATATAAACATGGGATGCAAGCCATCCCCAACAGAGCTTAACACATTGTTACTGTAGGGGATTTCATCAAGTCACTATCCAGACAGGGCAGCAGTGTTCCAGGCTGGAATACACTGTGGCCCATTTCCCTGGCGGCTAGTTGTCTGACTTTGAGAAAGTGTTGACAATATCCCATGTTTGTTCTTGGCAAAACATTCTTTCCGAATGAGGCCATGTCAACTCTGTACAGTTTCTATATAGGGCGGCAGTCTGTGTTTTTAGGAATGGATGAACACGGAACGTTGTTTTAAGTTCATTGATCTTTGAGGGAAGTATATTAAGCCCACTATGGGTTGTGGCTCGCTGAGATGTTGGGGCCGGCTGTGGAGGACCATGATGTCACTGTAATGTTCAATGTGGTGTTACTGGCTTACACGCCACGCCAACATCTTCCATGCATGTATTCTTATCTATAATAAATCTCTTGTACACTGTCCGGGTCCTGACAGGGTGCTGATTCCGGGGAAGAGGGATTGAAACCCACGACATCACCACCACACCACTCTTTTAACGCTATTGAGTAAGACAACGAGCTTGTTCTCAAAATGTCAGACTTTAAAAAATAAGCTCCTTTTACATCTCAGTGTGCTACATTTTTCCAATATTAATCCTGAGCTGAAAATCTTCCAACATGTACATATATTTATATTATGCATACATATACATCTCCTAAAAATATATTTTGAAAACAAAAAAGTTAGTTTTTGGGGGATTTAAAAAAAATCTCTATGTAAATGTGTACCGTGTTGCGCCACCTGGTGTTGGTGGCAGAGGGTATTACAATTTCCTTTTTTACCTGTGCAACACTGAGGTTATGAAGGGCTCTTTGCACAGGAAAAAATTTCCTCCTTCCCTTCCCCTCCTCCCCCAAAACGGAGGGGCCTGTCAAAGCCACCCCCCCCCCCAAAAGATGTATATGTAGTATATCTTTCCCCTCCCTTTCCCCTCACCCACCCCTCCCCTCCCCCGTGCACTCCCCCCCCCCCACTCCCTTCCTCAACCCTCCTTCTCCTGCACACCTTCCACCCCGAGACCCCCCGGCAATGCCGGGTACTCCTGCTAGTATGTATATATTGTAGTCTTTTCTATTGCCCGCCTGGCTTCATTATCGTGCATTTTGGCAGAATTTGCTAGCTGTGTTTGAATCATCTCTTCCCAAGCTATTTTTTTGGCATATCAACCTCAATACTTTCACCTCCAGTCAACACCACGAACTGTCATTTGCACCCTACTTCCTTGACCCCTCTTAAAGTGTAATATGTGCACTCTCACTCATTAAGATGTGGTACAGATGCACGGCGCTTTGCTTTCTGCACCATGTTCGCCTGGTTACGCAGAGTGATGTGAATGACAGATGGTGAAAGGCGACATGGCTCGCCATCCACTTGCATTGGAACAGACTTGAAGGTGGTGAGGACTACTTCACGGCACTGGTGCAATCTCTCTCCGTGACCACCAACCTGCAGGGCCGCCTGAGAGGTGGGCGAGGAGACATGTGCAGTTAACGGAGCATGTTTATGCAGCAAGCTGTGGTTGAGAGCGTAAAGCCACTTGCAGCAAAGAAGAATTAAAACTACTTTGCAAGAAATTTGCTTGCTTATTTCAGAAAAAGAAATGTGCAAATTCTTGAAAAATTATCTTGGTGAATTGAAGCCATTATCACAGACAAGAAATGCAAAAATGATTTCAGAGCTTTTCATTATTAAAGCTGCCATTCTATCATTCAAGTTATGGTTAATTTTTGCATGCACATTCAGCACAATTTGAGTGAGCTCCCATATACAATAAAAAACAAGAAGACGAGTCACCAAAAGATGGCCGATGATGGTATAAACTTCTCTTACAATTAGTAGTGTATTTCATTATCATAAATGTGCCAAAGACTTTACAGATATTGGCACCATTGAATCAACTTACTGGCATGGCAAGACTTTCATGATTCTTGGTGGTTTCCCCTTGCTTTCCCAGAAGTGTCAGAGCAGGAGGAGGCAATAACTCATCTAGAGTATGTGAAATACACCTTGGTATATTTAACATCCACCAACTATCAATGCTAGCAGGTGTGTCCTCTGGCTTAACATCCTTCTGTTAGTGTACACACGAAACACCAGGATTAAAAGTTTATAGCTCAGGCATTCAAATCCGGCATAGACAGCTCAAAGATGAGTGCGCATACCTACCTCTAAGCTATCCTTTCAGCGCCACAGAAAGTTCACATGAAGTCAAAAAGAGTAAGCCCAAATTTTTTTTACTGTTTGGGAGTTACTGTTAGTTACTTAAAGGTAAGCATATTTGAATAAAAGTTATACAAGTACAGATACATTCAAAGTACACCGTCCCCATGCCAAATAAATAAATATCCTCCAGCGTGGCATTGCCGGGCCCCCTTCGGCACCCAGCAATATCGCCGTGCAGCTCATAGAGACTGTATTGGGAAAGAGAGGTGTACAATAATTGATTGAATAAATGCATAATTAAAATCAACAAATAATGATCATACAATATTTTCTTAATCAATTGGCTAATAGCATACCTAAACCACCAGTGCTTCATCTGAAGCTGTAACTTTTTGAAGATTAATTAAATAAGTCATTAATTGAAAAAATTAAAGAATTAAATGATTAATCAATAAATAATTAATCGATTAATTGATTAATCAAGAAATAAAAAAATATCCTTTACAGCCAAATCACTTTGTCCCTGTCGTGTCCAAATATCAGCTTCCAAGCTCAAAAGGTGCCTGAGATGTTGCCCAGATGAGAAAGGAAATAAATAAATGATGAAAATAAATAAATAGTAATCATAAAATAATTAAATAATTAATCAATTGGCTAATATAATACCTACACCACCACCGTTTCATCCGAATCTGTAACATAATTTTTTTTAAAATTAAGTCATTAATCAAATAATTAAATAATTAATCGATTTATTGATTAATCAATAAATCAAAAATAGCCTTTATAGCCACATCACTTGGTCACTGTCATGTCCAAATTTCAGTTTCCTAGCTCAAAAGGTGCCTGACATATTGCCCAGATGAGAAAGGAAATAAATAAGTACTTAATTAATCGATAATAATTAAATAACGAATCAATTAATTGATGAATCAAAAAACCAAACAATACCGTTTTTGTCAAAGCACTTGCTCACTATTGTGCCGAAATTTCAGCCTCCTAGCTCAAAAGAGGGCTGAGATATCGCCCGGATAAACAAACAAGAAAACAAGAAAACAAACAACCGGAGTGAAAACTGAGTACTCCCTTTCAGCACCGGTCATTGCCTGGCCACCTTCAGTGCTCGGCAATGACGATATGCAGCACCTGGAGATGGCATAGCCATACCCATAGGAAAGGAGCGGTGTACAACAAGAAAACAAGAAACCGGAGTGAAAACTGAGTACAGGCAGGCCTCGATTAACGTTGCAGTTACGTTCTTGAAAAGTGCGACTACCCAAACGACTTTAAGCAAATCCAATTTCCCCATAATAATTAATGTAAATAGGGGGTGGGGGGGGGGGGGGGGGTCAGGTTCCCGATACTTTTTTTTTTCACCAGACACAAGGCATTTGAAGTTTTAATAAGTTTACTACAATAAGTTAACTATGTACTGTACTCACCGATGATAATAATGAAGCTTGTTTGAGGAAGTGGAGTCACTGAGATGATGAAGAGGCAGAATTGTCCACCTCTCCCTCGGATTATGCCTTCAAATCTTTTTCTTGGGATATTATTCATTTCTATGCAAATCAACGCGTCTCTTGTAACGCTCGAACCAGCCTTGGGTTGCAATGAAATTTTCTTTTTGAGAAATTTCACCACCTTCACTCTTCAAATCGTCAAACAAACTCTTTGCTTTCGCTTGAATCACAAGGAAACTTATAGGAATATTTATCTGATTCTGGTCAGCAATCCAAACCGAAAGGGGCCTCTCCATGTTCTCCATCAAACTACTTCTGCTCCTACTAATCTTTGTCGCACTAATGGGTGTCACAGCTTGAGCCCTCACATGAATCTTATCTGCATTCTTGCAAATTGTACGGACTGTAGTCGGTGGAAGCCTAAGCCTCTCAGGCCAATGACCATGGCTTGGTCTCCTCCATCAAACCACCTTAATACATCGAGTTTTGTATTTAAGCTCATGCTTTTTCTGCTTTTCTTAGCACAACACTCACTTGCTGCATTCTTTGGACCCATCACACTAGTTACTTAGCGTAATAACAAAGTTTGTAGATGCCAACTTCACAACGTAAGAACGCTGCACAGCAAAGTACAGTAGCTACTGATCCCAACATTTTACGATGTGCGGCAAAGTAGGTTTCTCGACACTTTATGATGCGTGGCAAAGTAGGTTTCCCGACACTTTACGATGCGTGGCAAAGTAGGTTTCCTGACACTTTATGATGCATGGCAAAGTAGGTTTCTCGACACTTTACGATGTGTGGCAGAGTAGGTTTCCGACACTTTACGATGCGTGGCAAAGGAAGTTCCCGACACTTTACGGTGCAGTACTGTAATATGTATGGGTAGACGCCGTTATAACGAATAATAGCACGATGTTAAACAAAAACGTGCGCTAATTAAGCTGTGGCTTTCTAAGAAAATGACTTAGTACTGTGCGACGTTAAGAGGTGGTTGCCTGCACCCCTTTTCAGTGCATGTCATTGCAGGGCCCCCTTCGGTGCCCGGTAATGATGTCATGCAGCACCTGGAGATGGCACAGGAAAGGAGCGGTGCACAACAATAAACCAGATTGAAAACTGAGTACTTCCTTTCAGCACGCATCATTGCCGGGTCCCCTTCGGTGCCTGGCAATGATGTCATGCAGCACCTGGAGATGGCATAGGAAAGGAGTGGTGTACTACAAGAAAGAAACCGGAGTGAAAACTGAGTACTCCCTTTCAGCGCACGTCATTTCCGGGCCCTTTGGCATAGGAAAGTAGCGGTGTAAAATAATTACTCATAAAAATAATTAATGAAAAAATTAACACTTTGGGAAAAAATATCTCAAGCACATATTTACTTGAAATATAATTAATGGCTCATTGGAATTAATTTTAAGGTACAGTACCGCACAATTTAATCATCCAAAGGAGTTTATATAAATTATGATCCAACATCCAGCCAAAGACTTGGTTGATAGCTTGGTTGATAGCAAAGACTTGGTTTTTTTTTTTTTTTTTTTTTTTTTTTATCCAGCCAAAGACTTGGTTGAGATACAGTGAGGCAAAAAAAGTTGGATAACAATTGGAGTGCCAAATATAAAGCTATCAAACCAGATTGCATAAGAGTTCAATTGTTAACACTTGTTACAGCAGGTAACCATTCTCAATCATCAATTAAAAACTTTAAAATTATTTAAATAATATGTATAGATCCGTGGAGGAGCTCGTACATGCAAGACATCAAATATATCTATATGCAGAGATAATAAATTATACTTTCCTGAAAAAACCCAGCATCAAGAGGCAATAGAAAATCATAATGCAAAAATGCAATTATGCAAATTGAACATGGGGCCAGAACGGTACAACTGCAATATCAACAAAACTGTCTCATTGACAAGCAAGATTTGATTATTGAACTAGAACGACGCTTTTCGACATCACGACGTCGACTGATGGTTTGGTTGGGAGTTCCACGCTGTTTGACGAACATTGCCTTTTATGGTCAGGGTGGAAAACTCCGGTTTCCCTTGACATAATTAACCGAGGAGTTTAAGGTGGTGAGAGTGCGGGAGTTCATGATGTTGCGAGATTCAAGTGATTCAGTGGTAAAGAATGCTCTCCCAGAGGAGAAGGTAACTTGGAAGTGGAATGCAAGAGCAGAGGTGGTTGAGATGGAGGAGCGGTTGCAACAGGAGGAGGTCATGGGGATGGTACAGCACGGGAAGCATGGCGTTGGATGGATGAAGTATGAGCTATGGGAAAAGGCATGTGTGAAAGAGAGGAGGAAGATGGTTGAGAGGGAGGTGGGAAGAAAGGAGGAAGAGGGGAGATATGTGAAAGCAGTCAGACAGGCACAGCAAGGTGCTTGGACGTGGTGGGAAGGTTTGCCGGTGAGGACATTGTGGCAAGGGATTTGGAGGATGAAGCAAATATTGTTGAGTTTCCTGTTGCGGGCAACGTATGATGTGCTTCCATCAACAGTAAACTTGAGATTGTGGGGGTTGTTGCAGAAGGAGAGATGTTCTTTGTGTGGAGGTTTGCGACGGTACAGCATGCACTGAGTGCATGCTCAGTAGCATTGTCAGTAGGAAGATAAAGTCGCGGCACGATCAGGTGCTGGCGGTGGTAGTGCAACATGAGGTGCTGAGATCGAGAGAGAGAAGAGTGGAGAAGGAGACAGATGGAGGAGAGGTGTTTGTCAAAGAGGGCCAAGTGGTAAGAGGTGGAAAGAGGAGGAGGTGGAAAGCAAGAGGGCTGTCAGATGCTTGTGATTGGCAGGTGGTGTCAGACCTAAAGCCACAATTGGTATTCCCAGAGGAGATCTGTGTGACAAGGTTGCCGCCTGACAAAGTCATCTGGTCAGGTGCAACAAGACAGGTCATCTTAAGGGAATGGTCTGTACCTTGTGAAGAGAACATGGAGGAGGTGCACGAGAGGAAGAGAGGAAAGTGGAGTGAGCTGGAGGCAGAGTGTCGGGAGAAGGGTTGGCGAGTTTATTGTCAGCCATTTGAGGTGGGGTGAAGAGGGTATATTGGCAAATCCTTTTCTGCATTTCTTGCTTGGCTTGGAGTGTGTGGGACAGAAAGAAGGAGGATGTGTGACAGAGTGGCCAAGGTTGTCTTGAAAGGCTCACTTTGGATTGGGAGGAAGTTTATGGAGGCATGTCAAATGGTATAGGTTGAGGTTGTGGGTGGTGGTTCATTTCAGCCTAAAGGGGTAGTAACTGAGCGTGGAAGAGAAATGGAGATGTGTGAATGGTGTGTGTTGTGTGTGTGTGTGTGTGTGTGTGTGTGTGTGTGTGTGTGTGTGTGTTGCAGGAGTGGGTGTGGTTTTGCATGAATGTGTTTTTGCTTGAGTTGTGCATGTCGTAAGGGTAGGTGGTCGGTTTGTTAGGTGTGAGTGAGTGGGCGAGGGGCTGTGGATTCTGGGAGTGGAGGCGGTTTTGTTGTTGTAGTCTGTGTTCTCACTGGCTGCGGGTGGGGGTATGCACACATCCAGGTGTAGCTGCTGCATGTGGAGGTGTATGTGCCCCTGCTGGCCCACCTTAGCTGACCGTGACCGTATTGAGGTTGAAGGGCCGAAACGGGATGATGCTCAGGACCTAGACTGAGGACCCAGTCAGTGAGGCACACATGTAGCTAGGGGTGTTTTGAAATTAATTATACAAATTAATTCCACACTATGTATATACAGACTTGGCATTTAATATGGAATATTTTTTTTTTCTTGACTTGGGTTTACTTTCGTAACTCAGTATATCAATCTAGAGAGTTTCTTTTACACTTTGGTGATTTATTTGTTAAAAGAACCATGTCACTGATTGTCTGTTGCAGCAAGAAGTCAACAACAGGATTATATCACAGGTGGCGTGGCAAAATGTACGGACAGGTGCATTTGATGATTGGCTTCACAGTCGGGTATACAAGGGTTGTTGCGTTCTGTATTAGTGGAAAACAACTGCTGCACATCTCCAAAAGTTATTGCCGCTTCCTCTGGAGATGGTCCGTCAACTCGACAATGCTGTTTGTCATGGAGTGGTGGTTTTACGAAATTACGGCATGAAACAGCGTGCTATTGCTCGGCAGTATGGCATCACTCAAGGTCAGGTGTCAAAGATCCTGAAACGAAATGCTCAGAGGGGTGTCCCTACTCCAATACCGAGGCCAGGACGTCCCCGCAGAACCACAAGGAGGGATGATCGCCAGCTGCACCGGTTAGTCCGCAATGGCCGTACCAAGTCAGCTAATCGGCTTCGGGCTGAGTGGCAGCAACTGACAAATGTGCCTGTATCCAGAAGGCTAGTCAACCAACGACTGGTTCAAGCAGGCTATCGTGCCAGGCGTCCCCTGAGAAAGCCATGCCTGACCAGACAACACCGCCAGCGCCGATTGCAGTGGGCCAGAGAGCACCGTCAATGGCAGCCAGGACACTGGAATCACGTGATCTTCAGTGACGAGTCTAGATTTCTGGTCTATCGTCAAGATGGCCGCGTCCGAGTGTGCAGACAAGTGCATGAAGCCTACAACAAAGATTGCATAGTGCCAAGAGTCCAAGCTGGAGGTGGTGGGGTGACCGTTTGGGCTGCTTTTCATGCAGGGGGTAAAACTGATCTGGTTGTTCTGAATGGAAACCTGAACCAGTTCAAGTACAGGGCCATTCTGGAAGAAACATTGCTTCCATTTGCTCGTGCAGCCTTTCGAGGAAACTTTGTCTTCCAAGATGACAATGCACGGCCTCATCGTGCTCGCATGATCCAACACTTTCTTGCTGACCGTGGTGTAGAGCATATGGAGTGGCCTGCCATATCCCCGGATATGAATCCGATAGAGAACTTGTGGGCAGAATTAATGCATTAAATCGACCACTTGGACCAGCATCCGACATCTGTGCGTGAATTGCAGCAGGCTATTGTCACTGTATGGCAAGCAATTCCTGTCCAAACCTTGGCAAATCTCGTGAACAGCATGCCTCAACGTGTACGTGCTCTCCTGAATGCTCGTGGGGGTTACACGAAGTACTGAACTGTAATTTTACTGTCCGTAATCCCAGTCATAATTTAACTTTTGTTTTTGTTAAAAAAAAATTTGGCTAATGTGCAAAATAAAGAGATACTTCTGGAAAACGTACAGAAGTTTAACACAGTACTGTCCATGAATTGAGTTCGATATCAGTTCACATCACTTTCAAGGATCAATTTATTTGTTTCGAAATGTCAAATGTGGTTTTTGTTTCTTTTAAAGGTCACATTAAAAAAATCTAGAATAATTTCAATATAATTCCAATGAACTTTTGGTTCTAAGACATCTTGAAAAGTAAGTTCACCCCCACAAAAAAAAAATTCCATATTAAATGCCAAGTCTGTATATATATGTATGTATATATATATATATATATATATATATATATATATATATATATATATATATATATATATATATATATATATATATATATATATAATTATATATATATACACTGTCACGTGAAAAAGTAAGTACACCCCATGTAAAGTTTTGACTTTTTCAACATATTTCAACATAGAGCTATTTGATCTTCATTTCAACAATATTGATAGATAAAGGTGATATAACATAACAAATATCATGAAACATTTACATTTTGTAGTCCATTGTATAATTTAAATAAACATAAATGCAAATTTCGCATGTGGAAAAAGTAAGTACCGACCAACCGACCTGTGTTCAAAAAGTATCCGACCTTTATTTTTCGTGCGTAAAAAAAAAGAAGCTAGGGAGGCGTTGATTGGTGCACATATGTAGGTGATCCTATTGCACACGCGTGAATTTTTTCCCACCTGCAGAAGCTGTCATTCGACGGCAGACCGCCAATCAGTGAGGACATGTAAGTGAGCGCCGTCGGATTTTCGTTTTTGACAAAATGACGGAAAAACTTGAACAACGCTACTGCATCAAATTTTGTGTAAAGCTTGGCGATTCCCAAGTGGAAACAATCCGCAAGATTCAACACCGTTCATTCCATTATGAAGGAGGATTTGGGCTTCAGGAGAATCTCAGCGAAGTTCGTACCAAAGCTGCTAACGATTGAGCAGAAGCAACTCCGTTTGGAGATCACACAGGACATGCTGGAGACTGTGAACAGCGATCCCAGCTTCCTCAACACAGTGATCACTGGCGGTGAGTCCTGGGTTTATGGGTACGACCCAGAAACCAAGTTGCAGTCATCACAATGGAAGCATCCAACATCCCCGAGGCCAAAAAACACAAAATTTGATGCAGTAGCGTTGTTCAAGTTTTTCCGTCATTTTGTCAAAAACGAAAATCCGACGGCGCTCACTTACATGTCCTCACTCATCGGCGGTCTGCTGTCGAATGACAGCTTCTGCAGGTGGGAAAAAATTCACGCGTGTGCAGTAGGATCGCCTACATACGTGCACCAATCAACGCCTCCCTAGCTTCTTTTTTTTTACGCACGAAAAATAAAGGTCGGATACTTTTTGAACACACTACGTATATATATATATATACACATCAAGGCTCCAGACTGTTAGTAAATTACTGGAATATTTCCTTTTCCAAAAGTAGGCGTTAAACCTCATCAGTGCAATGTGCATGTGCAACCTCACCCTTTTCCTTTTGCTATAATTAAAACTACAACATGGTGGAGTAAGAAACACCAACAAAAGCAGTATTCTGTGTTCTTTGATGTGAAGACAAATCCGTTCATACATTAAGGGAGATTTCAAATATTTTTTTCTTTTTTTAACCACATCAGGTTACATCCTACATAAAGATTGCACTTTATTATCTTTTGGGGATATACATTATTCCTGTCTCCTCTCTTTCCAAGGGAACACGGATGGTATCTCTACTCTGGAGAATATTCTCGTGCCTGGCCAGTATTCAATCAGGAAGGACGTAGATTCATGTTAAAATAAGTGGTTGGGTGGGGAAATTTTTAATTGTTGTGATGATTTTGAATTCTGCAACTTAGATATCACTGTGATCATTTATGAAATACCTTTTGAATTTTTTTGATTGAAATATTTGAAAAAAAAATTGAGGCACTGATATATTTTGCATCTTTTGTGGAAGCAAGCTCTCACCATGGAGGATGAAAAATTTTTTTTACTGGGACATTACAGTGTGCATTATGCATAATGGTGTGTGCGCGTGATACTCAGCAAATGCATGCCACAAAGGACACCAGGTGCTTTTGTACTGCAGGAACATTGATTACTGTGAGTCAACAATTTGACTGCAGGACTAAAAATGGCTATTCTGTGCAAGTGATCATTTTGGATTCCGAGCACATGTGCTAGTCAGAAATAAAATGTCTCAAGCCTTGTCTGTGCTCTATAAAGCGTAGCCTGTAACATACTATACATATAGACTTTTTGTGCCATAGGAAATGCAACAATAGATTATCTTATTTTGAATGGAGCAAGAGACTGTGGGATAGCATTATTAGCTGAAGGCATGGCTATGCTGCTGATTGCCACGACCTCTGTAGGTCAGGGCAGGAATTTGTAATCTAGCCAGGATGATGGTGATAGCTCACCTACTCTTCACTAAGGACACCATGGAATCTTTAACGTCCACGGTCCACCATCTAGTAATGGCACATGGGATTCCCAGTCTAATGACCATCTGAGGGACAGCACACACATTGATGAATCATCCTGCCTGTGGAACACTAGGTTGGCAGTTTATAGCTGGGTGGACATTCAAACCCAGGCTAGACAGCTTAGAGGCAAGTGTGCATACCTCTAGAGTCTAGAGTCTAGGCAATCCTGCCAGCCCAAAAGATGATGAAATAATCACATAAGCAACAATAAAGAGCAATCAGAGATTGCAAACTCTCGCCAGGATGTATTTTCAATGGTTTTTAAGGCTTTTGTGTTAAAACAAATATGTTTTGGTACAGGTGACGTCTGTGACGAACCACGTGGCAGATGACGTCATCATTAATTTTTCTCCACTAATTTCTTCCGAGATTATGCTCAAGAAATTTCATCTTAATCGGATGAAGTTTTGTACTTGTCAAATTATGACTTCATAATAGAGGCACCTATGACATAATCATTAACATATTTTATTCCACATGGAGAGTTCTTTACAATGAGCCATGTCTCAATTTTTTCTATGCAGCGCTTTCAGAGATATAGAGGCGCAAATGTTTTCGGTTTTTCAAATATGGCGGCCGAACCACGTGACTGATTACGTCATCATTAATTATTTTTTCTCAACCAATTTATGCCGACATGACGCTCAATAAATTTCATCTTGATAGGATGAAGTTTTGTACTTGTCGAATTATGACATCATAATGGAGGCACCTATGACATAATCATTAACATATTTTATTCCCCATGGAGAGTTCTTTACAATGAGCCATGTCTCAATTTTTTCTATGCAGCGCTTTCAGAGACATAGAGGCGCAAAGTTTTTCGGTTTTTCCAAAATGGCGGCCGAACCACGTGACCTATGACGTCATAATTATCATTAAATAATTATACAGGTGGAGTTGCACCTATGGTGAAAATTTCCTGTCAATTGGACCAACAGTTGCAGAGAAAATCATATTTATTCTGTGCAGACAAACAGACAAACAAACGGACTCAAATGCAATACCCTCTCCTCAGGCGAGGGTAATTATTGCACACAAATGGTGATTGTGACTCACCAATGAAGTCATGGTGAAGCCAATAACTTCAATGTAGCCATCGTCATGACGCTGAGGCTCAAAGTCATGGTGCTCTCCTGGATTTCCCCAAGGCATCGTTCCTGCGCAGTACCTGGATGCAGTAACAACTAGATCATCAAGAAACTTAACTGGTTATTGACAAACGCTTTTTCTGAAATGGGAAATGGTTGAACTTTCATGCAATGTATCAAAATTCCTTTCTGTCGCTGTTAAGGGTTTTAAAAAGATAAATAAATGCTCTAAAAAAAGGCAATATAAACTTACCCACAGGAGATCATATATGAGCCATAATGCTTTTGGTATAACTAAATCCCACCACACCCGACTACTACAGGAAGTTGGAACTTGCTAATTATAGCTTGCTAATTGCCACATTTTATCTTTATAGTTTATGCAACAGCTTGCTAATTATCCAGATAACCCAGAACATGGAATCTGGTCAGGGTGCTTTTGATCCAGTATAAAATTCCATCATGTTTCCAACAGATACCATGGGATTACTAACACCCACAACCTTAATGCAAACAGTACAGTTGGCCTCACATTCCCCTTTGAAAGAAAGAATGCTTTGCAACATTGACTTCTGCTGGCAATGCCTCAGGATGGCCAGGACCAGATTACCCTTTAATGGGCCTGGCGCTATACAAATGTGTGTGTGTGTGTGTGTGTGTGTGTGTGTGTGTGTGTGTGTGTGTGTGTATGTATGTATGTATGTATGTGTGTGTATATATATATATATATAACTGTCCCCTAACCTCTAAATTTTCAATGACATTTTCCATAATTAATTTTAACACTTTTATTTTTCTAATATAACATCATGAAAACCAATGTCTGAAAATAATGAGTTTGTTCCACTGGTCCAACCCTTGGTCCGTTAAAGTGCAATGATTTGTTATATTGGTAATGAAATCGAAAAACATATTGTTTGGAATAATGTAAAAAGGTTTGAAACTTTAGTGCACTTATTTATCTTGATATTTTGGGGCCTTGTGTCATTCAATGCACTTTTATTTGAATAGACAAAGCAACAAAGGAGTACAGGAAACAAAGGAGTACAGGAAACAAAGGAGTACAGGAAACAAAGGAGTACAGGAAACAAAGGAGTAGGGTAAACAAAGGAGTACAGTAAACAAAGGAGTACAGGAAACAAAGGAGTACAGGAAACAAAGGAGGACAGGAAACAAAGGAGTACGGGAGACAAAGGAGTACAGGAGACAAATGAGTACAGGAAACAAAGGAGTACAGCAAACAAAGGAGTACAGTAAATAAAGGAGTACAGTAACTAAAAGGAGTACAGGAAACAAAGGAGTATAGGAAACAATGGAGTACAGGAAACAACGGACTACAGTAAACAAAGGAGTATAGTAAACAAAGGAGTACAGTAAACAAAGGAGTACAGTAAACAAAGGAGTCCAGGAAACAAAGGGGTACAGGAAACAAAGGAGTACAGTAAACAAAGGAGTACAGTAAACAAAGGAGTACAGGAAACAAAGGAGTACAGTAAACAAAGGAGTACAGGAAACAAAGGAGTACAGTAAACAAAGGAGTACAGGCAACAAAGGAGTACAGGAAACAAAGGAGTACAGTAAACAAAGGAGTACAGTAAACAAAGGAGTACAGGAAACACAGGAGTACAGTAAACAAAGGAGTACAGGAAACAAAGGAGTACAGTACACAAAGGAGTACAGGAAACAGAGGGGTACAGGAAACAAAGGAGTACAGTAAACAAAGGAGTACAGGAAACACAGGAGTACAGTAAACAAAGGAGTACAGGAAACAAAGGAGTACAGTACACAAAGGAGTACAGGAAACAAAGGGGTACAGGAAACAAAGGAGTACAGGAAACAAAGGAGTACAGGAAACAAAGGAGTACAGGAAACAAAGGAGTACAGTAAACAAAGGAGTACAGGAAACAAAGGAGTACAGGAAACAAAGGCGTACAGGAAACAAAGGAGTACAGGAAACAAAGGAGCACAGGAAACAAAGGAGTACAGTAAACAAAGGAGTACAGGAAACAAAGGAGTACAGTAAACAAAGGAGTACAGGAAACAAAGGAGTACAGTAAACAAAGGAGTACAGGAAACGAAGGAGTACAGGAAACAAAGGAGTACAGGAAACAAAGGAGTACAGTAAACAAAGGAGTACAGGAAACAAAGGAGTACAGGGAACAAAGGAGTACAGGAAACAAAGGAGTACAGGAAACAATGGAGTACAGTAAACAAAGGAGTACAGGAAACAAAGGAGTACAGGAAACAATGGAGTACAGGAAACAAAGGAGTACAGGAAACAAATGAGTACAGGAAACAATGGAGTACAGTAAACAAATGAGTACAGGAAACAAAGGAGTACAGGAAACAAAGGAGTACAGGAAACAAAGGAGTACAGGAAACAAAGGAGTACAGGAAACAATGGAGTACAGTAAACAAAGGAGTACAGTAAACAAAGGAGTACAGTAAACAAAGGAGTACAGTAAACAAAGGAGTACAGGGAACAAAGGAGTACAGGGAACAAAGGAGTACAGGAAACAAAGGAGTACAGGAAACAATGGAGTACAGTAAACAAAGGAGTACAGGAAACAAAGGAGTACAGGAAACAATGGAGTACAGTAAACAAAGGAGTACAGGAAACAAAGGAGTACAGGAAACAATGGAGTACAGTAAACAAAGGAGTACAGGAAACAAAGGAGTACAGGAAACAATGGAGTACAGTAAACAAAGGAGTACAGGAAACAAAGGAGTACAGGAAACAAAGGAGTACAGTAAACAAAAAAAGCCACCTTTAGAGGCCATTTTCCCCCACAAGCGGGGGTTGGCCTTTTTCGGGGACCGTGGTTGTTGTTGTTTTTTGGTCCCCTTTTTTCGAAGCAATGTTTTACGGCCAGATGCCCTTCTTGCCGCCAACCCGTTTTGTCGCCTTTTACGACAAGCAGGGAATTACCAGTGAACTGGTACTCAATTTGCTGACAGGAAACAAAGGAGTACAGGAAACAAAGGAGTACAGGAAACAAAGGAGTACAGGAAACAAAGGAGTACAGGAAACCCAGTATGCATTTTAATCTGAGGCTCAAAAGACAAAAGAGATTGACAATTCACAATAAAACAATTAAATTCGACAAAATATTCAAACTGTGAATTAAACATAAGCATTGTATGTTTTCAAAGACATACGCCTTACATGCTTACAGAGAAGTCCAGCATTGATGAAAGTGCCACTGGTTATAAAAGGTTTTTGAAATCTCTTTTTATGCCGTGATCATTCAAAAGATGTTTACAGCGATTGATGTGAAGTCAAATAATTTATTTTACCCCGTGCGATATAATGTTATTGCGATGGAGGTGGTTTCACAGCAGAGATCATGACACTCCTACACAAAGAAGCCTGTGCATGCTGGGCCTCTGTCCATATTATAGTAACGATGGGGACCGAGCACTCTCCATGCATCACAAATTTACAATACGTTGGAGAGAACGGCCGTGTGGGAAAGTTCTTTCCGATAAAGGCTCGCCGTGAGGCGGCGCGTAAACATGCAAAGCAACCGGAACCTCCGCCTGGCAGCTCATAAATCTTTACCTTGGAATGTTCAAAAATACAATGCACAGGAATTTCGACTCCTGGATTTTGGCAGTTAAATCGACCCCATCACACTGAAAAAGAAAACAAAGTTTCAGTTCCTTGCAAAGTTAAACATCTATAGAAATTGCTGAAATGAATGAGTTCTACGCTTTAATCAGCCATCAATTCAAAAGAATAATCAGCTGTATAATAATCCAGGCAAAATATGCAAATAAAAGTGTTGCTCATCAAACATGCACCCACCCAATTGTTTACAGCAGTGTGTGTGTGTGTGTGTATGTATGTGTGTGTGTGTGTGTGTGTGAATGTGTGTGTGTGTGTGTGTGTGTGTGTGTGTGTATGTGTGTTGGGTGTGTGTGTTGGGTGTGTGTGGGTGTGTGTATGTGTGTTGGGTGTGGATGTGTATATGTGTGTTGTGTGTGTGTGTGTGTGTGTGTGTGTGTGTATGTGTTGTGTGTGTGTGTCTGTGTGTGTGTGTGTGTGTATATATATGTGTTGTGTATGTGTTGGGTGTGTGTGTGTGTGTGTGTGTGTGTGTATGTGTTGGGTGTGTGTGTGTGTGTGTGTGTGTGTGTGTGTGTGTGTGTATGTGTTGGGTGTGTGTGTGTGTCTGTGTATATGTTTATGCGTGTGCATGTGTGTTGGGTGTGTGTGTGTGTGCATGTGTGTGTGTGTATGTATGTGTGTTGGGTGTGTGTGTGGGTGTGTGTATTTGTGTTGGGTGTGTGGGTGTGTGTGTGTATGTGTGTTGTGTGTGTGTGTGTGAATGTGTGTGTGTGTGTGTATGTGTGTTGTGTGTGTGTGTGTGAATGTGTGTGTGTGTGTGTGTGTGTGTGTGTGTGTGTGTGTGTGTGTGTGTGTGTGTGAATGTGTGTGTGTGTATGTGTGTTGTGTGTGTGTGTGAATGTGTGTGTGAATGTGTGTGTGTGTGTGTGTGTGTGTGTGTGTGTGTGTGTGTGTGTGTGTGTGTGTGTGTGAATGTGTGTGTGTGTGCGTGTGCGTGTGTGTGTGTATAATTGTTCCCTGCTGAAAGTGTGTTCCCATTTTCTCTCTGAGTCCTGTGAACAAAACAAAGCATTTGTGTCACCTACCCCCACCCTCTCCCACACCACTCCTCAGATCCAACATTATCCGCCGCTTCCCACCTACCACCACTTTGACATGCTTCGCCAAATCTTTAGAACTCCTCTGCAGGAAATCTGAGAAGGCAGCCTGCCATACAAGAATGATTGGAAAAAGAGTAAGAGTAAATAATATCACAGGTAAATTACTCGCAGACTACAAAGGAGATGTAGAAAGAGATCTCCAAAAGACTCGTCTCATAGATCATTACCCAAAAGAAGAGGTGTGTAATAGACAAGATGTCCATAAACTTACATATGCACGACCTTTTGACAATCATGTTTTATTCAAAAGACAAAATGGTGGAAACAAGACTAAATGCAAATTTAGACCACAGCAAGTTTGAGAATAAAGTTATTTATTCAATAATTACTTTGCTTATTCAACAATAAGCAATTCAAAAAATACTTTGGTAGAGAGCTACGTGCATAACATGTGAAAAATTGATAAAAGCAAATGTTAAGATATATACAGACAAAGACAGACCAAATAATGATAGAAAATGGGGAGAGGGTGACATAAAAGAAGACCAAAGAAGACAAGGCTTTAACAATGGAAAGCCTCATCGAGGTATAAGGATGACAGTAATTACATAACAGAACATCTGAGAATGAACGATCTATTTTAAAGTAGAACATTGCAGGCAGAAAAACTCACTCACAAAACACAAGGGTGAATGCACACACACACACACACACACACACACACACACACACTCACACACCCAACACACACCCACACACACCCAACACACATACACACACACACACGTTTATCTGTCCACCTATTATTTTAAAATCCCTATTTCCTCCAATATGGATGCATTTAAAACCATCCATCCCAAGTCTGTTTCTCAACTGCAGCACTTTCGACTGTCACCATGCCAGCTGACTGGATGTTAGAACAACAACATCCAGTTATGGCATTTCAGCAACTGTTTTCTAAGATATATATATACATATATGACTCCATGGTAAGATCTCCAACCTTTAATTGAACAAACAATGACTCAACGTTTCGATTAACAACATGTGACAAAGCCACACGCCTCCGTTAATCTTCCTCAAGAGTGATAAAATCATCTCAACATCCCCTTATATGCAAAGTGGGCGGGGTATATGCAAAGTGGGGTGGGCAAAGCTGGACAGCCAATGAAACCGTATCACACCGCTCTCGTGAACGGAGACGTTATTGACCAAATTCAAAAATCAACCGCATATTAACGGTTCAAAATAATCCTGTAAGCAATGCTGGATTATAACTCGTGTTTAGAAAACAATCATTACATTTATTTAAAAGTTAAACTTGTAAACAATTAAATTGTAAATTAAATAAAAACTGTAAATATATTAAAGCAAAAATTTTTTTAAGATAAAATAAAATTGCCATAATATCAAGATCATCACATGTGGCCCTATGCGGTAAAGGGGAATGCAGGTAGGAGGGGGATTATAGGGGGGGATAAAATGGGGAGGGGGAACCAGAGGGGGGGGTGGAAGCGGATGGGGGGTTTGGGAGAAGGGTGGTTTGGAGGGAGGGGGGGAGGGGGAAGAGGCAAATTGTCCGAATAAAAACCTTGTGTGACATATTATGTGGACTCGTTGTTCAAAGTACGGAATGCCTGCTTCGTTTACACAAGAGTGGGTCAAAAGCTACCGGTAAGTCAACGACCTCTTGTGTGATCGAGGTAACAGTTTCTTCTGTGTGCCAAGCCTCCAAAACACGTCTTCTGTTTCTGTTGGGTGTGGAACCCAAAATATTAACCCTATCCCATAAAGGTGTGTGGCCTTCCTTAAGGCCGTGTTTGGCAATAGCAGATCTGCTAGGATAATTACATTCAAATGCTTTTTGGTGTTCAGCAATACGTTGACCTAAGGTCCTCCCGGTTTCACCCACATACTCAGCTCCACAACCACAAGGCACTACGTATACCACCCCTGACCTATCCTTCCTCGGAAGCTTGTCCTTGACCCTCATAAGGGCTTGGCGAAGGGTGAAAACCGGTGTGAAACTCACCCTCACTCCTGCCGATTTCAAAATTCTGCCGACCCTCTGTGAAACCCCCGGTACAAAAGGGAGAACACACAAACCCTTTGGTTGTTCTCTCGGTCTCAGCCTGTTGTGTGGGGAAGCCCTTATCGTTTTCCTGTTGGGTAGCAAGCTGTCAGGATAGCCATTTGCCCTTAACACATTTTGAAGATGGTCCACCTCACTCATCTTGTCTTCAAAGGTAGATGGTAAATCACGTGCTCTTTTTGAGAGGGTGTGCACCACCGATCTTTTGTGTTCCATTGGATGGCAAGACTTGAAATCAAGGTAGCGATCAGTGTGTGTAGGTTTTCTGTACACTGTTACCTTTAAGGCTCCTTTGGGATCCCTTGCTACGAGTGTATCCAGGAAGGGAAGGGCTCCATTTTTCTCCTCTTCAATGGTGAAATTAATGGAGGAAAAAGTTTTATTTATGGTCTCATGGATGATGCCCACCTCATCAGAATGACAGATGACAAATGTGTCATCCACGTACTGGAACCAAACACGTGGTTGCACTAACAGGGCTGGAATGGTGCGTTCCTCCAAATCCTCCATCACCATGTTGGCAATCACAGCCGATACCGGGGAACCCATGGCGGTGCCATAAACCTGCTTGTAATATACCTCATTAAATACAAAGTAGGTGGAAGAGAGGCAGGTAGAAAGCATGTCACAGACGTCCATCGGGCTTAAAGCTCCCGCAGTCTCTTTCCATCGATCATCCTCCATCAAACGCCGGTCTGCCACCTCAATCGCCAGGGCTATGGGCACGTTGGTAAATAAAGACACAACATCAAACGAAACCATGGTCTCGTGTGCCTCGATGGTGAGCTGCTTCACTCTTTCAGCAAATGCTGTGCTATTGTGTACGGTTCGCTCTGTCGTCCCCACCAAATGCTTCAAAATGTTTGCCAAAAACTTGGATAGCGCATATGATGGACCATTAATACAGGAAACGATTAACCGTAGCGGAAATCCCTCTTTGTGCACTTTCGGTAGCCCGTATGCCCTGGGAGCCACGCCCTTACTGCTGTACAGACGTTTGTATGCCGCAGCTGATAATCTCCCAGTCGCTTTTAATCTGGCAAGCATTGGGTTTAACCTTCGTTCCTCCTTCTTCGTTGGATCTGCGGTTAAGCGTTCATAAGTACTTTGGTCAGCCAACATATCCTGCATTTTGTTCGTGTATACAAGACGATCCATGAGCACCGTTGCCCGTCCTTTGTCCGCTGGTAAGAACACCACATCGTCCATGTTGCATAACTCTCGTAAAGCTTGTTGTTCTTTCGGGTCCAAATTGAAATTGTTGCGTGAAAATTGCGGAGGGCGAAGTAAAACAGCAGCCACACGTGATCTGATTTCGTTCTTGGTGGTGTTATCAAGATTCATCATCGCAGATTCCACCCGTGATACAATGGTGTCTTTCGGAACAAATCGGGGAGTGCTGGCAAAATTAAGGCCCTTCTGCAATAAGCTGGTTTGTGCCTCCGAGAGCTGCGTACTCGACCGGTTAACCACCCACCGGTTCCGAAGAATGTTCACGTCAACGACGGGAGTCATGCGATGTGTGGTTTCATCAACCAATGCTGTGAACTTTCGTTGATGTCGTTTCCCCACCGATGTCCTAGTGTGCTCCGCGAAAGTGTGAGCTCTCCGTTGTACTCAATCCCATAACTCGACAGGTAGTCTTGGTGCAATAGTACGAGCCAACCGTTGCACCTGGTCATACCGTTTAGCGAGGCGATGGTGGCAGTTTGAAATGCGCAAACGAGGAAACCTCCGTCCTGTTGCCTGCATGATCTGCTTAGCTTTCAAACCCGGCATGGGAGGTCTGAAACGAAGAGGCTTCGGAAGAATGTTCTGTTCCAAACAGAGATGGTTAAACCGAAGATGTGCCTTCGTTACTTCGGTCCGCTCCACAAGGCTGGTGTAATGACGGCATCTCTTGGCAATGTCCTGCCCATGGATTTCGCCAATAATTATAAGCAAAGATTTGCGGTTGGGAGTATATCCAAATGACTCCATGGTAAGATCTCCAACCTTTAATTGAACAAACAATGACTCAACGTTTCGATTAACAACATGTGAAGCCACACGCCTCCGTTAATCTTCCTCAAGAGTGATAAAATCATCTCAACATCCCCTTATATGCAACTTATACTGAAAGAGTGAAGCAGCTCACCATCGAAGCACACGAGACCATGGTTTCGTTTGATGTTGTGTCTTTATTTACCAACGTGCCCATAGCCCTGGCGATTGAGGTGGCAAACCGGCGTTTGATGGAAGATGATCGATGAAAAGAGACTGCGGGAGCTTTAAGCCCGATGGACGTCTGTGACATGCTTTCTACCTGCCTCTCTTCCACCTACTTTGTATTTAATGAGGTATATTACAAGCAGGTTTATGGCACCGCCATGGGTTCCCCGGTATCGGCTGTGATTGCCAACATGGTGATGGAGGATTTGGAGGAACGCACCATTCCAGCCCTGTTAGTGCAACCACGTGTTTGGTTCCAGTATGTGGATGACACATTTGTCATCTGTCACTCTGATGAGGTGGGCATCATACATGAGACCATAAATAAAACTTTTTCCTCCATTAATTTCACCATTGAAGAGGAGCAAAATGGAGCCCTTCCCTTCCTGGATACACTCGTAGCAAGGGATCCCAAAGAAGCCTTAAAGGTAACGGTGTACAGAAAACCAACACACACTGATCGCAACCTTGATTTCAATTATTGCCATCCAATGGAACACAAAAGATCGGTGGTGCACACCCTCTCAAAAAGAGCACGTGATTTACCATCTACCTTTGAAGACAAGATGAGTGAGGTGGACCATCTTCAAAATGTGTTAAGGGCAAATGGTTATCCTGACAGCTTGCTACCCAACAGGAAAACGATAAGGGCTTCCCCACACAACAGGCTGAGACCGAGAGCACAACCAAAGGGTTTGTGTGTTCTGCCTTTTGTACCGGGGGTTTCACAGAGGGTCGGCAGAATTTTGAAATCGGCAGGAGTGAGGGTTAGTTTCACACCGGTTTTCACCCTTCGCCAAGCCCTGATGAAGGTCAAGGACAAGCTTCCGAGGAAGGACAGGTCAGGAGTGGTATACGTAGTGCCCTGTGGTTGTGGAGCTGAGTATGTGGGTGAAACCGGGAGGACCTTAGGTCAACGTATTGCTGAACACCAAAAAGCATTTGAATGTAATTATCCCAGCAGATCTGCTATTGCCAAACATGGCCTTAAGGAAGGCCACACACCTTTATGG
>NC_136261.1:141631393-141636393 GCF_964187855.1 Myxine glutinosa
AAAGTTAAACTTGTAAACAATTAAATTGTAAATTAAATAAAAACTGTAAATATATTAAAGCAAAAAATTTTTTATGATAAAATCAAATTGCCATAATATCAAGATCATCACATGTGGCCCTATGCGGTAAAGGGGAATGCAGGGTAGGAGGGGGATTATAGGGGGGGGATAAAATGGGGGGGGGGGAACCAGAGGGGGGGTGGAAGCGGCTGGGGGGTTTGGGAGAAGGGTGGTTTGGAGGGAGGGGGGGGAGGGGAAGGGGCAAATTGTCCGAATAAAAACCTTGTGTGACATATTATGTGGACTCGTTGTTCAAAGTACGGAATGCCTGCTTCGTTTACACAAGAGTGGGTCAAACGCTACCGGTAAGTCAACTACCTCTTGTGTGATCGAGGTAACAGTTTCTTCTGTGTGCCAAGCCTCCAAAACACGTCTTCTGTTTCTGTTGGGTGTGGAACCCAAAATATCAACCCTATCCCATAAAGGTGTGTGGCCTTCCTTAAGGCCGTGTTTGGCAATAGCAGATATGCTGGGAAAATTACATTCAAATGCTTTTTGGTGTTCAGCAATACGTTGACCTAAGGTCCTCCCGGTTTCACCCACATACTCAGCTCCACAACCACAGGGCACTACGTATACCACCCCTGACCTATCCTTCCTCGGAAGCTTGTCCTTGACCCTCATAAGGGCTTGGCGGAGGGTGAAAACCGGTGTGAAACTCACCCTCACTCCTGCCGTTTTCAAAATTCTGCCGACCCTCTGTGAAACCCCCGGTACAAAGAGAGAACACACAAACCCTTTGGTTGTTCTCTCTGTCTCAGCCTGTTGTGTGGGGGAAGCCCTTATCGTTTTCCTGTTGGGTAGCAAGCTGTCAGGATAGCCATTTGCCCTTAACACATTTTGAAGATGGTCCACCTCACTCATCTTGTCTTCAAAGGTAGATGTTAAATCACGTGCTCTTTTGAGAGGGTGTGCACCACCGATCTTTTGTGTTCCAATGGATGGCAATAATTGAAATCAAGGTAGCGACCAGTGTGTGTAGGTTTTCTGTACACCGTTACCTTTAAGGCTCCTTTGGGATCCCTTGCTACGAGTGTATCCAGGAAGGGAATGGCTCCATTTTTCTCCTCTTCAATGGTGAAATTAATGGAGGAAAATGTTTTATTTATGGCCTCATGTATGATGCCCACCTCATCAGAGTGACAGATGACAAATGTGTCATCCACGTACCGGAACCAAACACGTGGTTGCACTAACAGGGCTGGAATGGTGCGTTCCTCCAAATCCTCCATCACCATGTTGGCAATCACAGCCGATACCGGGGAACCCATGGCGGTGCCATAAACCTGCTTGTAATATACCTCATTAAATACAAAGTAGGTGGAAGAGAGGCAAGTAGAAAGCATGTCGCAGACGTCCATCGGGCTTAAAGCTCCCGCAGTCTCTTTCCATCGATCATCTTCCATCAAACGCCGGTCTGCCACCTCAATCGCCAGGGCTATGGGCACGTTGGTAAATAAAGACACAACATCAACCGAAACCATGGTCTCGTGTGCCTCGATGGTGAGCTGCTTCACTCTTTCAGCAAATGCTGTGCTATTGTGTACGGTTCGCTCTGTCGTCCCCACCAAATGCTTCAAAATGTTTGCCAAAAACTTGGATAGAGCATATGACGGACCATTAATACAGGAAACGATTAACCGACGCGGAAATCCCTCTTTGTGCACTTTCGGTAGCCCGTAGGCCCTGGGAGCCACGCCCTTACTGCTGTACAGACGTTTGTATGCCGCAGCTGATAATCTCCCAGTCGCTTTTAATCTGGCAAGCATTGAGTTTAACCTTCGTTCCTCCTTCTTCGTTGGATCTGCGGTTAACCGTTCATAAGTACTTTGGTCCGCCAACATATCCTGCATTTTGTTCGTGTATACAAGACGATCCATGAGCACCGTTGCCCGTCCTTTGTCCGCTGGTAAGAACACCACATCGTCCATGTTGCGTAACTCTCGTAAAGCTTGTTGTTCTTTCGGGTCCAAATTGAAATTGTTGCGTGAAAATTGCGGAGGCGAAGTAAAATAGCAGCCACACGTGATCTGATTTCGTTCTTGGTGGTGTTATCAAGATTCATCATCGCAGATTCCACCCGTGATACAATGGTGTCTTTCGGAACAAATCGGGGAGTGATGGCAAAATTAAGGCCCTTCTGCAACAAGCTGGTTTGTGCCTCCGAGAGCTGCATACTCGACCTGTTAACCACCCACCGGTTCCGAAGAATGTTCACGTCAACGACGGGAGTCATGCGATGTGTGGTTTCATCAACCAATGCTGTGAACTTTCGTTGATGCCGTTTCCCCACCGATGTCCGAGTGTGCTCCGCGAAAGTGTGAGCTCTCCGTTGTACTCGATCCCATAACTCGCCAGGTAGTCTTGGTGAAATAGTACGAGCCAACCGTTGCACCTGGTCATACCGTTTAGCGAGGCGATGGTGGCAGTTTGAAATGCGCAAACGAGGAAACCTCCGTCCTGTTGCCTGCATGATCTGCTTAGCTTTCAAACCCGGCATGGGAGGTCTGAAACGAAGAGGCTTCGGAAGAATGTTCTGTTCCAAACAGAGATGGTTAAACCGAAGATGTGCCTTCGTTACTTCGGTCCGCTCCACAAGGTTGGTGTAATGACGGCATCTCTTGGCAATGTCCTGCCCATGGCTTTCGCCAATAATTATAAGCAAAGATTTGCGGTTGGGAGTAAATCCAAATGACTCCATGGTAAGATCTCCAACCTTTAATTGAACAAACAACGACTCAACGTTTCGATTAACAACATGTGAAGCCACACGCCTCCGTTAATCTTCCTCAAGCGTGATAAAATCATCTCAACATCCCCTTATATGCAACTTATACTGAAAGAGTGAAGCAGCTCACCATCGAAGCACACGAGACCATGGTTTCGTTTGATGTTGTGTCTTTATTTACCAACGTGCCCATAGCCCTGGCGATTGAGGTGGCAAACCGGCGTTTGATGGAAGATGATCGATGAAAAGAGACTGCGGGAGCTTTAAGCCCGATGGACGTCTGTGACATGCTTTCTACCTGCCTCTCTTCCACCTACTTTGTATTTAATGAGGTATATTACAAGCAGGTTTATGGCACCGCCGTGGGTTCCCCGGTATCGGCTGTGATTGCCAACATGGTGATGGAGGATTTGGAGGAACGCACCACTCCAGCCCTGTTAGTGCAACCACGTGTTTGGTTCCGTTACGTGGATGACACATTTGTCATCTGTCATTCTGATGAGGTGGGCATCTTCCATGAGACCATAAATAAAACTTTTTCCTCCATTAATTTCACCATTGAAGAGGAGCAAAATGGAGCCCTTCCCTTCCTGGATACACTCGTAGCAAGGGATCCCAAAGGAGCCTTAAAGGTAACGGTGTACAGAAAACCAACACACACTGATCGCTACCTTGATTTCAATTATTGCCATCCAATGGAACACAAAAGATCGGTGGTGCACACCCTCTCAAAAAGAGCACGTGATTTACCATCTACCTTTGAAGACAAGATGAGTGAGGTGGACCATCTTCAAAATGTGTTAAGGGCAAATGGTTATCCTGACAGCTTGCTACCCAACAGGAAAACGATAAGGGCTTCCCCACACAACAGGCTGAGACCGCGAGAACAACCAAAGGGTTGGTGTGTTCTCCCTTTTGTACCGGGGGTTTCACAGAGGGTCGGCAGAATTTTGAAATCGGCAGGAGTGAGGGTGAGTTTCACACCAGTTTTCACCCTTCCCCAAGCCCTGATGAGGGTCAAGGACAAGCTTCCGAGGAAGGATAGGTCAGGGGTGGTATACGTAGTGCCCTGTGGTTGTGGAGCTGGGTATGTGGGTGAAACCGGGAGGACCTTAGGTCAACGTATTGCTGAACACCAAAAAGCATTTGAATGTAATTATCCCAGCAGATCTGCTATTGCCAAACATGGCCTTAAGGAAGGCCACACACCTTTATGGGATAGGGTTAATATTTTGGGTTCTACACCCAACAGAAACAGAAGACGTGTTTTGAAGGCTTGGCACACAGAAGAAACTGTTACCTCGATCACACAAGAGGTAGTTGACTTACCGGTAGCGTTTAACCCACTCTTGTGTAAACGAAGCAGGCAATCCGTACTTTGAACAATGAGTCCACATAATATGTCACACAAGGTTTTTATTTGGACAATTTGCCCCCTCCCCCTCCCCCCCCTCCCTCCAAACCACCCCTCTCACAAACCCCTCCCCCCCCTCCGCTTCCACCCCCCCTTTAGTTCCCCCCCCCCAATTTTATCCCCCCCTATAACCTCCCTCCTTCCCGCATTCCCCTTTACGGCATAGGGCCACATGTTATGATCTTGATATTATGGCAATTTTATTTTATCTTAAAAATTTTTGCTTTAATATATTTACAGTTTTTATTTAATTTACAATTTAATTGTTTACAAGTTTAACTTTTAAATAAATGTAATGATTGTTTTCTAAACACGAGTTATAATCCAGCATTGCTTACATGATTATTTTGAACCGTTAATATGCGGTTGATTTTTGAATTTGGTCAGTAACGTCTCCGTTCATGAGAGCAGTGTGATACGGTTTCATTGGCTGTCCAGCTTTGCCCACCCCACTTTGCATATACCCCGCCCACTTTGCATATAAGGGAATATTGAGATGATTTTATCACTCTTGAGGAAGATTAACGGAGGCGTGTGGCTTTGTCACATGTTGTTAATCGAAACGTTGAGTCATTGTTTGTTCAATTAAAGGTTGGAGATCTTCCCATGGAGTCAATTGGATTTACTTCCAACCGCAAATTTTTGTGTATATATATATATATATATATATATATATCTATACATATATATATATATATATATATATATATATATATATATATATATATATATATATATCTATACATATATATATATATATATATATATATATATATATATATATATATATATATATAT
>NC_136261.1:141638893-141728893 GCF_964187855.1 Myxine glutinosa
AAGAGTCCTGGAGTTTGTGAGAGAGGTAGAGAGAACCCGTCACGCCAGACACCCCACCAGCAGCGTTGGCTCCACCAAGCAGCTCCGACCCGTTATAGCGCGCACACGACAGGATCGGTGGCATAGGCGGCCGTCGAGGTCCAGCCCGACGTCCCGTGCGGGATTAAGCTCCAGCCAGCTCCGTGCCTTCCTCCCCCTCCAGCCACCCACCTCCTGTCATTCCTGCCTGCAATTTCCTCATTCGTGTACGTGAGTTTGTTTTGTTTGTTCTGTCCTGGGTTAATTAAGACTGTAGGTAAGCTAGCATTGCACTGTGTCTTTCTGGTCCGTCCCTCTTTCTGCTTTATTTTCTTATCTTTCCTTCTTCCTTGGTTTCTTTGGTCCTGTACAGTGTACATAGTAATAAATTATATTCGTATTGCAAAACCTTTTTGTCTTCTTCTTCTCCTTCACATCCGTGTCGCTTTTGTCTTTTCCATATTGAATATCTGTGGCGCGATTTTGGCCAACGTTCAGGAATCGGGTTAGTCGGGGTAACTGTTAGGGCCGCGGCGCCATCCGCTCGGCAAATTAACATCTTATCCGTGGCCCGTAACAATATATATATATATATATATATATATATATATATATATATATATATATATATATATATATATATATATATATATATATATATATATATAAAGGCGTTGTGGATATGAGAATTGTGTTTTTTTTATTGTTGTTGTAAAATATCACCCTCCTTCCTCCATTTGGTGTATAAAGGCCAAAGGTCGTGCCCGTAGTTATTCCATATACAATCACGTTGCAAATCATAGATCTCCCTGTTCAGTAGTTATCTCCTTATTATGTGTATTAGATTAAGGCTGTGTCTTCCATTACTTGACACTCCATTGCACCGAATTCAAACAAGGTAGATTCCCTTCACAAATCCCCTTTTGTCATGCCAACTGCATTGGGCGGTTTTCTGCATTCCGCTGCTGCTTTGGGGTTGTGGTTTTTCGCTGCAAGACTCCATTGCGCACGAGGTCATCTCGGAGCAGAAGGTGGGAGGAGTCAGCCCAGCGCCAGGAACAAGGCGTGGCCTTGCAAACGCCTCCTCTAGGGGCGGAATCAGTGAGCCCTCGCGACCAATCAAGGCCGAGGCGAGCTCACCGATGGGCGTGTCGTGGAGGCCGGCGGCTTGATCGCCCCAGGCGCAATAAAAAGGGCGCGCGGAAGCCTTTGAGGGAGAGCAAGCATTTAGAGAGAGAGGCGGCGGATGTGGCAGATGCGTGACAAGAGCAGTCCACCGGAGTTCAGTTCAGAGGAGGAGAGAGGGAGTTCTGGAAAGGAAAGAGCATAGCCAAGCAGCACAAGGCGAATGAGAATCGGCACGCCCTGCTCGCGGTACCAACCAGCACTCGAAGGAACAGCAAGTGCGGGCACGCGAACCTCGACATCCCGCGGTCCTCGGATCTCCCTGTCGCCCGTTCTGTGAACCAGAGTGCGAGGAGTCGGAGCTGTCACCTCCAGCCCTGCCGTTTGCACGGACCTGACCCTTCCTCTCCCTCCAGCATTCGTTCCTGCCATTCCATCCTACTGTGTACATGAGTTTGTTCTGTGTGTCTTGTCCTGGGGTTAAGTAACACCGTTTAGTTAAGTTAAATTGCACTGTGTCCTTCTGGTCCGTCCCTCTTTCTGCATTATTTTATTATCCTTCCTTCTTCCTTGGTTTCTTTTATTGTGTAAATAGTAGTAATAAATCATATTCGTATTTCCTACCTTTTGCCTTCTTCTTCTTCACATCCGTTCGTCTTGGAGGTTTCCACATTGAATACCTGTGGCACGATTTGGCCAACGTTCAGGAATTGGGTCTAGTAATTGTTAATAGTTCGTGCCGCGGTTGCTAAAAACCGCTCGGCAATTAACATCTGTCCGCGGTACGAACGGGGCTGGGCACCTGCCTTTCCGGGGGTAGCCAGGCAGTGTCAGGGACCACGTCGGTCAGTTATAGAAGAGGGGATTAATCCCCCCTCTAAGGGGAACAGAGGCCAACGTTGGGTTCCGTAACAATATATATATATATATATATATATATATATATATATATATATATATATATATATATATATATATACACATATATATATATACACATACATACATACATACATACATATATATATATATATATATATATATATATATATATATATATATATATAAAATAAATAAATATATATATATATATATATATATATATATATATATATATATATATATATATATATATATATATATACGTATATACTGTATACATATATATATATAATATATATATATATATATAAAGACTTGGCATTCAATATGGATTATTTTTTTTGTGGGGGTGAACTTACTTTTCAAGATGTCTTAGAACCAAAAGTTCATTAGAATTATGTTAAAATTATTCTAGATTTTGTTAATGTGACCTTTAAAAGAAACAAAAACTACATTTGACATTTCGAAACAAATAAATTGATCCTTGAAAGTGATGTAAACTGATATCGAACTCAATTCCTGGACAGTACTGTGTTAAACTTCTGTACGTTTTCCAGAAGTATCTGTTTATTTTGCACATTAGCCAAAATTTTTTTTAACAAAAACAAAAGTTAAATTACGACTGGGATTACGGACAGTAAAATTACAGTTCAGTACTTCGTGTAACCCCCACGAGCATTCAGGAGAGCACGTACACGTTGAGGCATGCTGTTCACGAGATTTGCCAAGGTTTGGACAGGAATTGCTTGCCATGCAGTGACAATAGCCTGCTGCAATTCACGCACAGAGGTCGGCTGCTGGACCAAGTGGTCGCTTTGACGCGTTAATTCTGCCCACAAGTTCTCTATCGGATTCATATCCGGGGACATGGCAGGCCACTCCATATGCTCCACACCACGGTCAGCAAGAAAGTGTTGGATCATGCGAGCACGATGAGGCCGTGCATTGTCATCTTAGAAGACAAAGTTTCCTTGAAAGGCTGCACGAACAAATGGAAGCAATGTTTCTTCCAGAATGGCCCTGTACTTGAACTGGTTCAGGCTTCCTTTCAGAACAACCAGGTCAGTTTTGCCCCCTGCATGAAAAGCAGCCCAAACGGTCACCCCACCACCTCCAGCTTGGACTCTTGGCACTATACAATCTTTGTTGTAGGCTTCATGCACTTGTCTGCACACTCGGACGTGGCCATCTTGACGATAGACCAGAAATATAGACTCGTCACTGAAGGTCACGTGATTCCAGTGTCCTGGCTGCCATTGACGGTGCTCTCTGGCCCACTGCAATCGGCGCTGGCGGTGTTGTCTGGTCAGGCGTGGCTTTCTCAGGGGACGCCTGGCACGATAGCCTGCTTGAACCAGTCATTGGTTGACTAGCCTTCTGGATACAGGCACATTTGTCAGTTGCTGCCACTCAGCCCTAAGCCGATTAGCTGAGTTGGTACGGCCATTGCGGACTAACCGGTGCAGCTGGCGATCATCCCTCCTGGTGGTTCTGCGGGGACGTCCTGGCCTCAGTATTGGAGTAGGGACACCCCTCTGAGCATTTCGTTTCAGGATATTTGACACCTGACCTTGAGTGATGCCATACTGCCGAGCAATAGCACGCTGTTTCATGCCGTAATTTCGTAAAGCCACCACTCCATGACAAACAGCAATGTCGAGTTGACAGACCATCTCCAGAGGAAGCGGCAATAACTTTTGGAGACGTGCAGCAGTTGTTTTCCACTAATACAGAATGCAACAACCCTTGTATACCCGACTGTGAAGCCAATCATCAAATGCACCTGTCCGTACATTTTGCCATGCCACCTGTGATATAATCCTGTTGTTGACTTCTTGCTGCGACAGACAATCAGTGACATGGTTCTTTTAACAAACAAATCACCAAAGTGTAAAATAAACTCACCAGATTGATATACCAAGTTAAGAAAGCAAACCCAAGTCAAGAAAAAAAATAATTCCATATTAAATGCCAAGTTTGTATATACTAGGGCATGCCCGTACTATATATAAGCTAGGACGTGCCCGTACGTGGGTGCCCGTTCCTTGCCAAAAAAAAAAAAATAAAAAAATTTGTGTAGGGGTGTGTGTGTGTAAACATCCTAGGGCGTGCCCGTACGTGGGTGCAAAAAAACATGCGTGCAAACAACAACAACAAAAAAAAACTTTGAAACCACGTGGCAGTAACGACCACAGAACCCCCCCCCCCCCCCTCTATTTACATGAATGGTTTGGTCCATTCGCAACGACCACAGAACCCCCCCCCCCTCTATTTACATGCAATGGTTTGGTCCAAAGCGAACGGCTTGCAGTGTTTGGTAAAGAAATCGCCATAGCTCGGTAACTACTTGTCCGATTAATTTCAAACCTTGAAAAGGCACATCCTCGGGTCCCCAGCAATATACCTGGCAAGTTTCAAGTATATCGGACCGGTAGTTGTCGAGAAACAGCGGTCACAGACAAACATACACACATACACACATACACACATACACACATACACACATACAAACACACATACACACAGAGATTAATGGAATTATAGATACTAGGGCATGCCCGTACTATATATATGCCCGTACTATATATCTATCTAAAATTATATCCCCCCCCTCTATTTACATGAAATGGTTTGGTCCATTCGCAACGCCAAAGCGAACGGCGAACGGCTTGCGAGTACAGTGACAATCCCCCCCCTCTATTTACATGAATGGTTTGGTCCATTCGCAACGACCACAGAACCCCCCCCTCTATTTACATGAAATGGTTCGGTCCAAAGCGAACGGCTTCCGGAGTTTGGTAAAGAAATCGCCATCGCGTACACAAACGCGCAGGAAAGCGAATGAATCGCAAATTCGTTTTTATTAGTTTTAAAACATCGTTTAACGCCAACATAGCGCCAACATAGTTTGCAAACGTGAAATAAATGAATACGCTCTCAAATGTGCCATCCGAGGCAGAGTGTGTCCGCCACGTTCGGCACACGCGCTAGTTCGCTGCTCTCTGATTGGTTGAATCGTTTTTTGGACATCGCTCGGTAAGTAATTGTCCGATTAATATGAAACCTTGAAAAGGCACATCCTCGGGTCCCCAGCAATATACCTGGCAAGTTTCAAGTATATCGGACCCGTGGTTGTCGAGAAACAGCGGTCACAGACAAACAAACACACAGACAGACACACACACACACAGAGATTGCTGGAATTATAGATAGATATATATATATATATATATATATATATATATATATATATATATATATATATATATATATATGTATATACATGTATATACATGTATATACATGTATATATATATATATATATATATATATATATATATATATATATATATATATATATATATATATTGTTGCGGATATCGTCGCCGGCCTCCTCCCCCTACCAAGGGGGGATTAGTCCCCTTGTCTTTGACTGGCCTGGCGGGGCCCGGGACCTCTGACGTCCTTCCCGGACAGCGCGAAATAGGGTATTAGGACTAGGGTTCGCTATTACCTAATTACTCGCGCTGCCCTGAAACGAGGAAATAAGCCCCGCACAAACCGCGCGTGTTGAGACGCTGAGCGGTGCGTACACGCGATCCGTGCCGTTTATATGGTGAACCCGGTTCTAGCGATCTTATTCGTGCCACGCTTAGTCAATGGATAAATCACAGAAGCGGTCGAATTGGAAAAAAGGAAGAACAGGTTTATTTACACTTTTCACAATGGTTCAGAGAAAAGAGGACACAGTGCAGCCTTAAAACAGTCTTAACTTAATACCCAGGACAAACGGGCCCATCACACACACACTCACACAGGGGTTGAAGCTGCAGGATGATGGTCCGCGTCCAAGGATGGCTCCCGTGCAGCTCCCTCCAGTCTCCGGTTCATCCCGTGCAGATGGTAAGTAGAGAAGGCAGGGGCTCTCCGTGTGTCGTTTGGCACCCAAGGGTTAATACGGGGCGATTTGGTAGGGAGCGGACTTCATCGGTTAATCACTGGCAGGTATTACCGCGTTTACTCGCATGGCTGAAGGAGGCGCTATTCGCCACCGGCGCGTTTGGCTGCAGCCGTGTACTCAACGCCTCTTCTTCCTCTCCTCTGGCGCACACGTTATACGATGGCGAGTTACAGTTCAATGCCTCAAAGCGAGTGATGTGAGTCAAGTTCTCCTCAATCAGTCCTCTCACCAAGCCCTCTCCCAACGAGTCCTTTGGGTTCTCCAGGGCTAGTCCTCCGCTTCAGTCCTCTCGTGCAAGTCCTTTCAAGGGCTTTGTGCAATGACTTATATAGGCACGCCCTGCGAACCTTCTCGCACTTAACAGACGCGCCTCACCACGCCCTGTCACGCCATGCCGTGAGAGCCCTGGTTGGCTGGTGGCTCTTACCGTCATCGCCTCTGACGCTCTGCCTTGACGCCGCCCCCACCCCGACCTCGCGCTCCTCCCTCTAAGGCCTACCTCGTGTTACTCGACTAGTGAGCGAACAAAGGGCAGCAAAATGCTGTTGGCAGCCAAAGCGTAATAAACTGAGTGGGTCAGCCAAATGGGGCGCGGGATCAATTACGCCCAACGAGGTGGTATTGGAGTGTGGACGCAAAATGAGCGGGACCTAAGCTCATGTCTTTACACAACGCAGGTATCAATAGGGGAAATGGCCTATACTTACACATACTATGACATAACTAATACTACAGGTGGCCTATGTGTTGCTCGTGGAATAACTATGGGGGGCAACCCTTTAACCTTTAATGATCAATATGTGCAAATCTCAAAACCGTAGCAATATATATTGTTACGGATTCGTCACTTCCGTTGTGGTTTTCATCCACTGTAAACATTTTTGATTCCATGTACTATTATTGTTGTCGTTCAAGGGAAAATGAGATTACTATTTTCAAAACGTAATAAAGTTAATGTTTTAAATGAAACCGGAACCGGAAAACGATGAAGAGGAAGAGGAGGAGAGAAGGCGGAGCGAGTGAGTTCGACAAGAAAGCCGAGCTGCTTCAAGGTCCTGAGCGAACGTTGATGAACGAGAGTCACGAGTGAACTTTGGGTTTCCCAGGAAAGGGAATTCCTGCGACAGAGTTATTATCGCTGTGACAGATCAACCTGCATGTCAGGTTTTGTGGTCGATTCCGAGGAGAATCATCGTAGTGCCGTTACGCCTCGAGAACGGGCCGTCGGCCATTTGGACTCGCGCGCTTTGCGTCTCGCTCAAGGTTTTTCACTTCGCTTCAAACCATTTTCACCGCATTCAGATGTTAATCTCGTATGTGTGTGTGCCACGTGGCCTTTGAGTGGGAAATCTGCGGTTCGCCGAGTGGGAGCCGTGGAACGTCCATACCCGAGGGTGTGATTTCCCAGTCGCCTTGATGGCGCCTTTACGCAGCTTTGGCAGCATGACTGTGACTGTCATCCGAACGGGATTCTAGTCTCGATTCGACATCGTACGGACGATCACTGGAGTGGATCGACTTTGGCTTGAAGCCGTAAACAACTATGGCTTGAAGCCGGGAAAGAGACATTGGGAATGTTCTTCTTTTCGCTCACTTGGAGCACAGTGAGTTTTATTGTACGAACCTGATGGTACCATCATAGGAATATATATATTGGTTGTACAATTGATTACTATTGTTGTTGTACTGTTATTCTTGTGTGATCTTAATAGAATACTTGTTTGTTGGTAACAATTGGTGTGGTTTCACCATTGATCTTTGACATACAGAATAACACATCTTTCTGCCGTGACTCCTCTCGGTGCTCGGAGGTACACCGTGACCGGGGTCTGGGTAGGAGCACGTAACAGAAATTGGGGGCTCGTCTGGGATTAAATTCCCTAACATACTCGTCCGGGATAGAATTCCCTAACATCCTCGTCCGGGAAAGAATTCCCTAACATTCCCAAAATTCCTAAATTTGGAATTTTTCTAACATTCCCAAATTTTTCAAAAACAAAATTGAAATTTTTTGTGTGAAGGTTGACAGGTGCTAACTGATAGTCACCATGGTGTTTGACGCAGAAAGGTTTGCGGCGTCCCCTAATGAGGCACAGTTCCAAGCTGTGGAACTCTTGATATTGGCCAAATATTTTAACTTGGAGGTCAGAGTTAATATGAAGAGAGCAGAGATGCAGACATTGGTGGTAGAATCTCTGGTGGGACAAGGAACATGGAAAGAGGTAGCCTTGGATTGGTTACCCGAGGAAAAAGAAATGTGGAGCTCTGGAAAATGGAGATGCAACTGCAGAGCCAGGAAAGGTTAAGAGCAGAGGAAAGGAGAGCTGAAAAAGAACTCGAGGAGAGAAGAGCAGAGGAAAGGAGAGCTGAAAAGGAACTCGAGGAAAGAAGAGCAGAACAGGAGCGACAACTCAAGGAGGGAAGAGCAGAGAAAAGGAGAGCTGAAGAAGAAAGAAGAGCAGCGGAAAGAGCAGAGGAAAGGAGAGCCGAAAGGGAGTTAAAGGAACGTGACATGGAGTATCGGAAGGAACTTAAACTCAAGGAGCTGGAATTAATGGGAGAACAGAGAGAAGTAGTATCCATGCCGGCTAGTTCGACAACTAGTCAGAACACTTGGGATGTTGGTAGGCATGTGAGGCTGGTTCCACCCTTCAATGAAAAGGAGGTAGCCAAGTTTTTTTTACACTTTGAGAAAGTGACTCAAATGATAAAATGGCCTGTGGGTTCCTGGACTATGTTAGTGCAAAGTGTTTTGGTGGGTAAAGCTCAAGATATATTTTCGGCTTTACCGATTGACCAACGTGCAGATTATGAGAAAGTGAAGAAAGCCATTCTCAAAGCCTATGAATTGGTCCCTGAAGCTTACCGGCAAAAATTCAGGAATGCCAGGAAGAGGGAGAGTGAGACCCATGTGGAGTTTGCCAGAATGAAGGAAACCATGTTTGATAGGTGGTGTGACTCGAAGGAGATTGGGAAAGTCTTCAACCTGTTGCGACAATTGATCTTGGTGGAGGAATTCAAACAGTGTGTCCACGCGGACATTAAAGTACATCTGGATGAAAAGAAAGTACCAGAGTTATATGAGGCAGCAACCATGGCAGATGACTATGCCTTGACACACAGGATGGGGTTCCACAAACCTAACTTCCCGCCTAGAGTTAGCCAGGGGAGTTATGGTAAATCAGGTGCGGAGAACAAATATTCATGGAGGCGGCCTAGAGATGACTATGGGGACAAATCTGATACCGCGAATTTTAGGGATCAGAAGACTACAGTTCCAAGACAGACTTATCTTCCGGGGGGCCCGAGGCAGACCACGAGTTTTTCCTCCGGGCCTACTTGCGCTTTTTGCAAGAAACCTGGGCATTTGATGTCCCAATGTTACGCCCTGAAAAGGAAAAATCAGGAGCGGAGTCAGACTAGTACAACTCCGAATGCATTGGCCAATGCGAGAAATCGTCCTTGGAGGACAGTGCCTTGTGAAGGTTCCCATGCCAAAGTTACGGCATCACAGAACGACCTTGTACAAGAGGGTTACAAACCTTTTATTTCAGAGGGGTTTGTGTCACTGGATGGAGACTTAATGAACCAGAGACCTGTTAGGGTATTGAGGGACACAGGAGCACATCAATCTTTGATGCTTGAGGGCATTTTGCCATTGTCAGAGAAGATGGCAACTGGTGTTAGTGTTCTTTTACAGGGGGTTGGTGGCAATGTTAAAGCTCCTCTTCATGTCATCCATTTGAAGTCTGATTTAGTGTCAGGACCGATCACTGTAACAAGCCACTCTTCCTGTAGAGGGAATCTCTTTTGTTTTCGGGAATGATTTGGCCGGTGGTCAGGTTTCTGGTAATCCGATGTTTGTTGAAAAGCCTAGTATGGAAAATAACACCGCACAGTTAGAGCAGGAGATTCCGGGTACCTTTCCATCCTGTGCAGTGACTCGTGCTATGGGTAGGAAGCGCTCTGAATATAAGGAGAAGGTACTGACGTCACGCTTTGCACAGTCACTTCTTGTCGAGTACCCTGAAACTAAGTGTCAGCACACACAAGTGATGGATGGAGGCAATGTTGGCAAGCTCTTTGTAGGTGGACTGAACTTTGACACAAGTGAAGAGGTTATGGACTCTATCTTTGGAAAATATGGACCACTCTTGGAAGTGCTGCTGATAAAAGACAGGGAGACGCAAAAGTCGAGAGGGTTTGGCTTTGTCACGTTTGAAAACATAAAGGACGCCAAAGATGCAGGAAAGGTTTTGAATGGCAAGGATTTGGATGGTCGGACCATAACAGTAGAGAAGGCAGGCCATGGGCGTCTAGGGGGCTACAGAGGAGGAAAATGTGGAGGTAGTTTCAGGGGTGGCTATGGCTCCCGGGGTGGGAGTAGTAGTTTTGGTGGCGGCCGCAGTCGTGATTACTACGGAGGCTCCCAGCAGCAGCAGCGCAGTTTTGGCAACTCTCGATGGGATGACTATTACGGTGGTAGCCGAGATGGGGACCGCTACTCACGTGACTACAGCACCCGACTCTACAACCGTGATTACGATTTTTATGATCAAGAGAAGAGTTGGAAGCACTGAGTGCTCAGGAGCAGCCGAGCTAAGATTCCTACACGGATTAACCCGTGAACTCCATGTTCCTAAATGCATCCATGCAGTGAATACTTCCAGGCCTCAACACCCAACCACCATGAAACCTGGCTCTCAGCTCGGCCTCCTTCAAAAAGTGCTATAGATTTGCTTTGCTTTGGATTTTTGATCACAACCCCTTAACCTTCATTCAAAAAATGAAAAATAAAAACCAGAGGTTGATGAGATGGAGTTTGGCTTTGCAGGAGTTCAACTTGGAAATTGAGCATGTGAAGGGCAGGGACAATGTCGTTGCTGATTCTTTGTCCAGAGTGAACTACCTTTGGAAATTTCTGTAGGTTGTTTGGAAGTTTTGTTGCTTTATTTTGAGGAATATTAATTATTGTTGCTCAGGTGAATTGATAATTTGGGTGTGAGTTTTACTCTTGTTTGTTAAAAGAGTTTTGGCCTGCAAAGAAAGTTTTCACTATGTTCAAACTTTCTTTCTTGAGGGGGGGAAGTGTTACGGATTCGTCACTTCCGTTGTTGTGGTTTTCATCCACTGTAAACATTTTTGATCCCATGTACTATTATTGTTGTCGTTTAAGGGAAAATTAGATTACTATTTTCAAAAGGTAAAAAAAGTTAATGTTTTAAATGAAACTGGAACCGGACGACGATGAAGAGGAAGAGGAGGAGAGAAGGCGGAGCGAGTGAGTTCGACAAGAAAGCCGAGCTGCTTCAAGGTCCTGAGCGAACGTTGACGAACGAGAATCACGAGTGAACTTTGGGTTTCCCAGGAAAGGGATTCCTGCGACAGAGTTGTTATCGCTGTGACAGATCAACCTGCATGTCAGGTTTTGTGGTTCATTCCGAGGAGAATCATCGTAGTGCCGTTACGCCTCGAGAACGGGCCGTCAGCCATTTGGACTCGCGCGCTTTGCGCCTCGCTCAAGGTTTTTCACTTCGCTTCAAACCATTTTCACCACATTCAGACGTTAATCTGGTGTGTGTGTGTGCCACGTGGCGTTTGAGTGGGAGCCCTGGAACGTCCATACCCCAGGGTGTGATTTCCCAGTCGCCTTGAGGGCACCTTTACGCAGCTTTGGCAGCGTGACTGTGACTGTCATCCGAACGGGATTCTAGTCTCGATACGACATCGTACGGATGATCACTGGAGTGGATCGACTTTGGCTTGAATCCGGGAAAGAGACATTGGGAATGTTCTTCTTTTCGCTCACTTGGAGCACAGTGAGTTTTATTGTACGAACCTGATGGTACCATCATAGGAAATATATATTGGTTGTACAATTGATTACTATTGTTGTTGTACTGTTATTCTTGTGTGATCTTAATACAATACTTGTTTGTTGGTAACAATTGGTGTGGTTTCACCATTGATCTTTGACATACAGAATAACACAACTTTCTGCCGTGACTCCTCTCGGGGCTTGGAGGTACACTGTGACCGGTGTCTGGGGAAGAGCATGTAACAATATACATATATATATGTGTGTATATATATATATATATATATATATGTATATATATATATATATATATATATATATATATATATATATATATATATATATATATATATATATATGCATGCTCTTCCAGCCAAAGAAAGCTGCATCAACTTTGAAAGGCTACACAAGAAAAGTTCATTGCTGTTTCAAACTCTTCCCAGAGTCCCTCCACAGTTGTAATGACGTTTACACATAGTGAGAATCCCAATACTACACACACTCTCAGCCACCGATCTGGTTTCATCGCTTATTGATGATCTGGTTTCATCGCTTATCATCAGCGACAGCGAAAACAGAAACATATATCATCAAGGCTTTCAAGCATGTACCACGTGCAAACGTCGAGCAGTCAACATATGGATGAAAAGCAATGACCCACACACCCTCATCTCTCACCTGTCAAAGGGAGAGAATAACCAATTAGCTCTCACCTATTCGGTTACCCCAGGTGGCTAGGATTAAATAAATAAATAGACTGAAAAAAGCTTCACCCGAAGCCAAAGAAAGCTGTACTATGTACTATGTACATATTATACTATAACAGACTCTGTGGATGTTTTTGCGGTGTTCATCCAAAGGGGTCTAATTATTTTGAACAACACTTCACCATCACTGCTACAGACCTACCAAATTGAATTATTTATTTATTTATTTATGTAACATTTACTATTCTACTACTTATATGCCTCCTTGAATCATTTATTATTTAACACACACTATACCATCTCCACTATCGACACAAAACTTTGAATTGTTTATTTATTTATATACACGTTACTATCTCTACTACCATTATACCAATTTGAGTTATTTTTATACACTTGACCAACAACAACAACAAAAACAGGCATTTTAAGGCAATTTTCCCTGCTAGAGCGGGGGTTAGCCTTGCGGTCCCCATTTATACACTTGACCACTGCAACCTAATTTATATACACTTGAATATTGCAACCTACATACACCTTGCATTACTTATTTATTTATATTGACTTTGCCATTAACGCTACCTACTGTACATACCACCTTCTATTATTATCAATGTATGTACTCTTTAACATCACGGCTACCTGCATCCCACCTAGAATTATTTATTTATATACACTTTATTTCACCACTACAACATACCACCTTAATTTATGTCCACAATTTACCAATTTATGTCAACAACTACCAACACAACATGTTAATTATTTATTTATGTACACTTTATAATCACTGCTGCTGACTTACCACATTCAATTATCTTTATACCTTTTGTGTTTCTGCATTTTTTAATTACCGGTAATTGTTTTATTTAGTTAGTCTAAATATAAAATCTACACATCCCATGTTTAAGATGTGATTGGGGGGGGGGTGTGCTCGAGGACTTGCATTCTTATTTCTCAGAAAATATTTTTTGAAATGAAATTGGGATGGCAGGATAGCCAAGGCCCTAGAGGTACACAAACTCACCTCTAAGCTATCTAACCAGGGTTTGAATCTGGGCCTAGCTATAAACTGTCATTCCAGTGTTTCACAGGCAGGGTAGAGTTGGGTGAGCTATCGCCGGCACCATGGCCAACTTCCAGATTTCTGTCCTAACCAGCAGGGGGCATTGCATCAGCGACATAGCCGCACCCCCAGCCAATGATGCTACCCAAGCCTTGTGCTGCATACGAAATAAGAAGGCAGACAGGGTGATTCAATGTGTGTGCCGATCCACTGGATGGACCTTAAACTGCAAAAAAACAAACACTTGCTATCATGTAACCTGGCACTAATTCCATAAAACACCAATAATGATAAAAAACGTAAATTAAATAATCAATTAAGCAAAATACATAGGATGATTTCAAAAAAGGAAAACAGATTTAAGATTTGAATTATTACTATTTGCTGGCAAATAAATAATTGCAGAAACCATGTTTCTCAGTTTTCTTGCCAATCTTCTGGGCAACCAATATGAAAACAGAATTGATGGCTTCTGTGACACATGACATATGATACACGTGCAGTCATTTCATACAAGCAGCAAATAAATCTGTTTTACAACCATAAGTTCTCTTCTTTAGCAAACAAGTCATTGTGGATATTTTAAAGCCAAACTTGTGCACAGCGAGAAAATAAAGTAAATCTTGGAAGTCTTACTTACCCCAGCGTAAAACATTTTGTTCCTGAACCGGCTGTTAAATTTCTCTGGATTTGCTTCTGCATCACATAATGAAGTTTAGTAATGAGTAAAAGAAAATTCAACTTCAAATGTATCCCACAAAGAAAAAAATGCATAATTTGTTTTTAAATGTTATCATAATGTATATAATAATGGAACAAGTGTGTGTATGTATGTATGTATGTATGTATGTATGTATGTATGCATGTATGTATGTGTGTGTATGTCTGTGTGTGTGTGTGTGTGTGTGTGTGTGTGTGTATGTATGTGCATACATATGTGTGTGTGTGTGTGTGTGTGTGTGTGTGTGTGTGTGTGTGTGTGTGTGTATGTATGTAGTATGCATGTGCATGTATTGTCGTGTGTCTAACCTGTAGTGAACACCGCAGGGCGACAGATGACCGAACGAGCTTTAACTCTGAGGCGTTCAATCCAATGGCGAACCTTCTTTATATGCATGGGGCCGGGGGGGATTTGGGGGAGGGGGAGAGGGAGGGATGGGGGAAGGGCCACGAGCGCTTACCTGCACGGGTCCTCGGAAAATAATAAAAAATAAGATCTTGGGAAAATAAGATTCCTAAACGGGACGTCCCCACACAGACTTGTATACACACGAATGGGGTAAAAATAACTGGAAAATAAATATATGTTAGTTTGTACTTGGCTTCGAGCGGCTCTTAAACCTCGTCAGGAATCGTCCCGGATCGTCACAGGCCTCCAAGTCCTTGTGCGGGAACCACAGGCTGCACTGCCCGCGAGCGGGAACTAGGCCTCGCTGTGCAGTCAGCTCCTCCAGCCGCCGAGCGCAAAGCCAGCAGGCCGCGCCCGTTCCACTTGCCCCCGCTCGTTCCTGTCGATCTCCTTCACCAACACCGACGTGCCAAGGAAAAGAAAATGCGGCCGTGCCTTCAATCGGAACCCAGCGCAAACAGAGCACGGAAATGTGTCCGCCTTCCACCAACACCTCCATGTCCAGCTCAAGAGGCACCGTATGTGTGACCGTTCTTTATGGAGGCCAGTCCGGAGAGAGCGATCGAATCAAAGAGACAAAATGTCGGGAACACGACCATTCGCCACCAAACGCAGAAAATCAGATAAAAGGTCGGCCCTTCAATTCCTTTGTACTCAAGGCTCTGATGTCATCCGACGCGGTCTGCGTGTCCGCTCCTATCAGCTAGTGCCATCTCATCCTTCTTGATGTCCTAACCAATCACTGCTCTTCGGGGGTGTGGCCTCCCGGACCTGCCTGCTTGATGTTATCACCCGTCGGTGGTTCAATGTCCAAGTTCCGGTCACTTTTATTTCATGTTATAAATGCATGATTGCTTGCTCGGTGTGTGTGCTGCATTGTCATAAGGAACAGAGGAAAAATAGCAGAGGTCATTACATACAGGGGAATAATTACCCATAATCCCGATCTAATTAACATAACCCCACCCCTCTCATGGGGACACTTATACGCGCTTACACGACATCTGGTCTAAATTCATTTCCTACTTATGGTACATGGATCTTCCTCTTCTTCACGCCAGTCGGAGCACACTCCCGAAACAATTATACCTGGACTAAGCTATTGCCTAACCCCCCCCCACTCCCCCCCACAAACGTAATAGTATGTATATGTATATATGTGTGTGTGTGTGTGTGTGTGTGTGTGTGTGTCTGTATGTCTGTATGTCTGTGTGTGTGTGTGTGTGTGTATGTGTATGTGTGTGTGTGTGTGTGTGTGTGTCTGTATGTGTGTATGTGTGTATGTGTATGTATGTGTGTTTGCATGTGTGTTTGCATGTGTGTGTATGTAATGTATGTATGTATGTATCTAGGTGATGTATGTAATATCTACTCCTCCAAGGAAGCTGAAACTTTCAAAGATTAATGAGCGTGTCCTGAAATTGTACATGTGCAAGTTTGATTTAACTTGAAAAAACATTTTTATTCGCCCATCCTGGCATTTTCTTCCTTTTGGGGAAGGGTGGGTGCAATTGGAATTATCCAAGCTGTATAACCACAATATATTATACATGTACATAATCAGAACGCATGTTTTCACTTAATATACGTAACCCAGGTTAATTTTATTTTTGGGAGCGATTGACGCAGAAGTCTGTTGCCTATAAACTGCCCAAATAAAGGGATGCCAGAATAACATATTGCACGCTTGGAACAAGATCGCGTGTAGGGTGGGTACTCTGCTATGGTATTAGTAATCATAAAGGTAACAACATGAACCATCCCCCCCCCCCCCCCCCCCCTCCTTCCGGCAGCTCCCGTAGAGTATGGAGTGGGTGCTTTAGTGCATATAATTTGGTGTGCGTGTGTTTGCGTTTGACTTGTAAGCACTCATAAACCACTGGACGGAAAAAATTGAAATTTGGTGGTTGTACCTGGGGTGTGCAAGTTTTAGGTGATTTTAAAAATCATATTCGCGGGGATTTGGGAAGGGGGAGATGACACACATTTTCTGTGTAAATGTGTATCTTGTAGTCCTGCTCCCGGTGGAAGAGTATATTACAAGTCCAGGTGGTATACAGTATTATAATAGCATCTCTGTATTAAAACCTTATATAATCAAAAACTACTTCAACAATTTACATATGTGCTCTCTATATTATGTACTCCTGATCGGCTGAATGAAATAAGTTGAACACTGGTGGTTGTGTACTCTGAGTGTGTATTAAACGTTCTACTAAGTTGTGATGGCCATAATGGTAGCTGTCAAGTGGAGTCGTGGGCAGTCATCCCTGAAAAGTGCGCATCGAAGTGAGCATAGCGGGGATCGAGAGTGAAGAAATGGCCGCCTCCATAGCTATGTACAAGGTTGATCGATGCTGCGCTCTATGATGAAGAATACAGCATCAGTATCCCAAACTGCAACTTAACGCCATCTTATTACATGGTGGCAGTGAAAGGTAAACCTGCAATTCTTATTTAGCCCAAGAAAACAGCACACAATGGCAGATAGGCCCATGATGCCACACATAGATTGGATCAGTGCCAACCTTGGTGAGGCCTTTGAGCTACGCAGAAAGCATACCCAGCTATATTTTTCCATGAAGGACATAGCAGATGACAAACACACAGACCATATTCTCCTATTATCAAGAAAGGAATGCCTAATATGCTACAGTTCTTGGGGCCTTGAGAACGGACAATGGTACAAGGCATACCAATGACCCCAGTGATCATTTGGTAGCCTTTTCAAGCTGAGCAGAATCACTAAGCCATTTTCCAAGTAGCTCATTTCTGCCTACAACGATTAGAGCAGGATGACAATGAAACCATGGACAATTTCATCTCGAGATTCTACAAGCAAGAACAAATGCAAATTTAAGACCTCTGACGTGAACAAGTGCACAATAGAACAGTTTATTTGTGGGACGCAGTATCAGGAGCTTCAGAAAGAGCTCTTTGCAAAGGTCGACTCTCTCACATTGGACAAAACCCTGGAAATAAGTCGTGCGCAATTAGCCTCCATTACTCATATGCAGCAGTTCGCCGAGATCCAACAGACTATACCAATTTCGTCCACACAATTTGGCAACACCCAGAAGAGTGCCGCTTGGGTGTAAGACAACACCAACCCTAACCTTGCCACCGATACCCAGCATGGAGCTCGACTTGTGAGGCATGCAAGGTATATTATGTACTCCTAAACCACTGAACAAAACAGGTTGAACAGTAGTGGTTGTACTTTGAGTGTGTATAAACATTCTCCTAAGTTGGGATGGCCATCTCCATTTTGAAAGTGAGGAATTATTGTAAGAAGTGGGTGAATTATCATATGTGCCAATGAACTCCTGCACTGCTGGACAGATTAACTTGAAAATTGTGCTATCACTTTAAAAAATAAATCAAACTCAATCAAAGTTGTACAACACAACATAAAGTTACCCATCATCCCCCTTTGTCGTTCCCATCTCGAGCAGATGTTTTTCGATTATATAATTCCAGAACAAATAAAGACTTTTTACAATTAATTATATTCACCAGTTATATTTAGGGACAATACAATCCAAACTAGCTGTATGACAAGAGAGGCAGGGGACAAAAAAAATTGGAAGAGTTAACTTGCCGTTATTGATCAAGTTGGCTCTGGGCTGCCATCATTGTCTAATTATGTATTTCAAGCAAATAAAATCGCTTTGCAAGCTTCACATTGTCAATAGAGAACAAAAATGGTTTAACTATTGAAGAATTCTAATAAAACATCTGAGGTTAGATATAAATATAAGAAAATGAAGATGGAGCTAAAATGTTATTTTTAGTAAAATCAGCTTGAGAGAATGAATAATGGATGGCATCAACAGAAAATTGATTGAAGCTGATGTTCCCTTTATTGTAGCAAAGGAGGAAGATGGGATAGGGGAGAAGGTTGATGGGAATGAGGGTGCACATGGGGTGGGAATGACTGATGTTGACTACTCAAGAAATTGAGGATACGGGCTCAGGAGTTAAAAGTCAAAGGGACTGGGAATGGGGAAAAGGGAATAATAAGGAAACAAACAAGAAGAAACGAGAGAAAAGAGATGATAAACAGGTAAATAAAACAAAAACAAAAACAAAAAAGTATAAAAAAATATTTAAAAGTGTTCACTCCCACCCAATATCAACTTTCCTCATATACTGTACCTTCTTCCTATTTTTCCCCACCTGGAACATTTTTGGTTAATCGCTGAAACATCAGCTTCTCTAGCCTCGGTGACGTAAAATAGTCAGAGCGCCCAGTGACGGTGATAATTCGACAGATGTCAATGTTTTTGATGGAGTAGCAGTTTTAGGGTAATGCTTGAAATAAATCATCTTCTTATATTGGGTGATAGCATGTCACATGTCACAGTGTTTTTTTATGTTTGTACATAATCTGTGTTAGTTCACACATGACAATTTATTTTTCTTATTTTGGAAAAGAAAAGACCCTGCCATTAAAGCCTGCGCGCTATAAAGTATTTTTTTTAAGCAAACAACATTTTATAATAAGTCAAAAGACCTACCGCGTGACTCGTGGAACTCCAGTGTAACATGGGCGTCAAAGCCAAGGCTGAAGTAGTTGTTGAAAACGTCCAATGGGAGCTGAAACAGGAGAAAGAAAGTGCCTTAACTTTACGTCCAAGGCATCCACAAGAAGTCAAGTATGTGTTCTGTTTACACTATTTTTGAAATCTTCCAGTAGTTACGCTTCATCACATTCAACAACCCTAGCAATTTCTGGCTCAGCATACAAAATCTACACGTCTACAACAAACCAATGTCCTTGGATTGTGAGCACGGCAAGCTAGAACCAAGAATGTATGTTTATAACAGCAATCTTTGCAGCATGGCCAAATTCATCTGCTTCATGCTATTATGTCCAATTCAATGTTACATTTGTTTTGAATACAACAAAGAAGTGAAGACAAATACTATATATTGAAAAAACCAAAATAATTTTGGATAAAATTCACTTTTTTGAGACCCCAACCTGTCCCGACATGCTCCTCACACAATTATAGCCCATACATTTTCCTTCACTTAAATTCTCCTACTATTTTCTCTCCCCAATCTCCTTTCTCGTCTCTCCCAATCGTCCCCACACTCTTCTACTTGATTTTATCCCGATTACCCTCTCAGCCTGTCTCGATTTTCTCAATTCACCGACCTTCCCCACCATGATATTGTGAATGCGTTCACCAGCAGTGTACAAAATACCAATTACCAATAATTACAACAGGTGTACTAAACAACCGCTAATAGGGAACTGCTTCCTCAACCTGTGTGTGCTGAAAAGTTTCCGGTTTGCATAAAACAGGCAAGGCGATGGATGACCTTTTACGAGCTGTGTTTTTGTGAGCTACAAACCAATCCCTTCATCTTGCTTCATTTAAGCAAAACAGCATGTTCTGAGTCTTTATGAAGCATCACTGCGACACTGCACATTCAATTTCAGGCCTTTAACTTTTGGTCTGTCATGTCCACCTTTTCAAATGTTTTTTTCCACTAATCCCTTGAGTCAAAGCTTTCCTTTAATGCATTGAAGAAACCAAGGAGGGCTGCATGATAAAATACCATAAGCAGAGTAGGGGTGGGTGGGTGTTAATTTTAAAAATAGATTTTCCAGTAAAATCGGTGAGAGTATCAATTCTTATATTAAGGGTTTGTTGAATATTTCATGACAAAAGCTCAAATTGCAAAATGGTTATACCTTGACACTAACCCTAAAAAAAATAGTCTGCATCTAAAGTGAGAGGTGAAAGATAATGCTTCTTGGTGGTTTGCTGCAGGAGTGTTAATATTGAGCTTCACAAAATGGTTGCAGATGCCGTTACAAATAAGCAGACAATATCATTAATTTCCACAACCAAAGGTGGGTTCATCTCCACCTTCAAAGGTGGACGGAGGTTATGTTTTTACCCTTGAATCTTTGTTACTTGTGAAAACAGAAGGTATTTCAAGTATATTGATTGGTGTTGTTTGTTTTCTGTGAACAGGATATCTCAAAAAGTTATGGTCGAATTCAGCCGAAACTTGGTGGACTGGTTGAGTGTGTGAGAAGGAAGAGTCGATTCAATATTGATAAAGATCCAAATCTGGATCCCGATCAGAGAATTTTTAAGTGAATCTTCACCATTGAGTGATTGGGCCAAAAACGATATATACATATGATATTTCAAATAGTTGTGCATGGATTATGACAAAACTAGGTGGATGAGTTGGTTAGGTGACAAGGACAAGCTGATTAGATTTTGGTTCAGGTCCGGATCCAGCCAGATCCGACCTATCAGTGGGATAAAAACTGTAAAGGTAAACTGTATAGCCTGGTGGAGGTATTCTCTCTACCGAGTGCCGTTCTAGTTTTAATCATGTATCACATTGGATAACTTTCATTGTTTCCTCTATATACTTCTTAATTGCAACAGATTCGCATTGCCAAAAAGTAATTGTCATCCACAATGTTTGGCCCATAATTTTGGAACACCTCATGCAATTTTCAAATGCACTATTTTTTTATTGATTCTTTCGCTTTGAATATGTAATTGGCTCTTACTGCAGACTTATTGCAATAACACAAAGCTACAGTGTAGAACAATGCTGTTTCTCTGCTGGCAAGCATACTCAGTCCCAATTCCCAAACCATTACTCTGAGCATATATACACAATGAGCTGTGCCTGAATAATGGAAGTCTGAATGAGATTTTGCCGCAAATGTCTCCACATATACATTTTGAGGGACACCATGTTTTCTACGCATTACATAATCATCACTTGCAAAGGGAGTTGTTGTTGTTGTTGGTGTTGTTACATAGCCCCAGACAGTTCTCTCGAACAAGCCTGCAGCACAGAGACAGCCGATCGATCTCGCAGCAGCACCCCAGAGATCCCCCCACATTCATTCAGATCGCATTCATGAAGTCAGGGCCATGGCAGAGTTAGAAAGAGTTAGAAAGGCAGACAGGCGAGAGCAAGAGAGAGGGGGAGAGAGAGAGCAGGAGAGAGAGAGAGAGAGCAGGAGAGAGAGAGAGAGAGAGAGCAGGAGAGAGAGAGAGAGAGCAGGAGAGAGAGAGAGCAGGAGAGAGAGAGAGAGAGAGAGAAGGAGAGAGAGAGAGAGAGAGAGAGCAGGAGAGAGAGAGAGAGCAGGAGAGAGAGAGAGAGAGCGAGAGAGAGCGAGAGAGAGCGAGAGAGAGCAGGAGAGAGAGAGAGCAGGAGAGAGAGAGAGCAGGAGAGAGAGAGAGAGAGAGAGCAGGAGAGAGAGAGAGAGAGAGAGAGAGAGAGAGAGAGAGAGAGAGAGAGCAGGAGAGAGAGAGAGAGAGCAGGAGAGAGAGAGAGAGCAGGAGAGAGAGAGAGAGCAGGAGAGAGAGAGAGAGCAGGAGAGAGAGAGAGAGAGAGCAGGAGAGAGAGAGAGCAGGAGAGAGAGAGAGAGAGCAGGAGAGAGAGAGAGAGAGAGAGCAGGAGAGAGATAGAGAGAGAGAGCAGGAGAGAGAGAGAGAGAGCAGGAGAGAGAGAGAGAGCAGGAGAGAGAGAGAGAGCAGGAGAGAGAGAGAGAGCAGGAGAGAGAGAGCGAGAGAGAGCGAGAGCGAGAGAGAGAGAGAAAAGAGAGTAAAGAGACAGAGACAAAAGAGGGTAAGGGCCGGTCCATGGGACCGATCGGCACACTGGCCGTGACCTCGCTTCCCGGGCTAATCCAGGCAGCAGGGAAGAATGGGGAAGATTTGGCCCCCGACATGCGTTGGGGAGTAAAACCACCACGAAGAGGCATCCCCAGTAGTTGCTGCAAAGGGAGTTGTCAAGTTTCTGATTTGCTTATTTATTCTTCATATGTTCGGCATCATTGGGCGCTGAAGGTGCCCCAGCAATGCTCTGCGTTGGAGGATATGTTATTTATTTATTTGGCATGGGGGTGGTGTACTTTGAATGTATCTGTACTTGTCTGTTCCTCTTTTTTCTCACCTGTGGAATTTACTTCCACAACCTCTTCAATCCCATTCTTCCCTTCAAGGCAACAGTTAACAACCATCTCAGATCGTCCACAATCCAAAACCTTCCCCATTTTTTCTTCCCTTGCCAAGCCCACCTCTTTCCGTTTTCCCAGTTTTTCCTTCCATTGAGAGTTTGTGGTTGTATCAATCTGGCTCACCCCAGTGTCTTTCCCTTACTTTTATTCTTCGCCACGTTCATTTATCGATCCAAGCAAGTTTCTCTGCATTTTGTCCCTCAACACTGGGGCTAGTGCGTCCCCACCCGTTTTTCCTAATATAATTTGGTCCATTCTGTTGTAGCTGCTCCCAGAGCCTCAACTAAAAGGATGGTTCGGACAACCTATACTAGGTAAAGTGTTCCGCTTATGCCAAAGAATACAGAATTCCACTGAAGTCGTTTAATAGAATTCTCCTACATCTTCAAACAGTTGTTCAATTTGCTACGAGAAAAGCCTATGCATAGTTCAATACCTCCAACAAACTTTTAAATAATCAAACACGAGAATTTACATCGAAATTACACTTTGGTGTGTCGCTTCGACCTGTACACACCTTATCTGAAACTTCATCACCATCAGGTTCTGCATGAGGATTATGTCTTACGTCCAGGTTCCACCGATCCAGTTGGACAATGTTTCCATCTTCTACATGAGACAAGATCTTCGAAACTGGCTCATCTGTGTAACCCTGCAAGAGACATGCTCAAAGTTGTAGGTTGCTGGATGATTTTAATGTAAAAACACAAATAGTAGGTATGTAGAAAATATCCAATGATTTTCATTGCCAAGGACACACATTCTATTTATAATATCCATACTTCAATCAAATCAAGATAAACTTAATGCATCTGGACAAAAAGATGCCTCTGGATTTATTTTTTTTCGCTGTTAGAAAATGTATCAGCCAAAGTTGTTTTGCATTAAATTAATTCATGCAAAACACTTATGAAATTGCTGTTTCCATGGTAACTATTTTTTCTTTTGCAGGTATCATGCTGTGCATGTAATCTTTCTTGTTTTTCTATTTACCTTTTCTTTCTTTCTAAAATGCTTCTTTCTTTTTAATATTATATTTAACAAGCGTTACGCCTCGGTCCCCCGTCGATTAAGTGATGCGAGTTGACAAAGTGGAAGACGTAAGGCGGCCATCTTGGATTTTGACGTGGCGACGCAATTTTCAATAGCGTTCTCCCTTATGCGTAGATACACCCACACACCAGATTAGAAGTTGGTACTTCGCTTATTTTTCAAGATATTCCGCTCACAAGGTTCAGACATACATGGCGGCGGCCATCTTGGATTTTGACGTGGCGACCCAATTTTCAATAGTGTTCTTCCTTATGCGTAGATACACCCACACACCAGATTAGACGTTAGTAGTTCGTTTATTTTTCAAGATATTTTGCTCACAAGGTTCAGACATATATATAGTGGCAGCCATCTTGGATTTTGACGTGCCGACCCAATTTTCAATAGCGTTCTTCCTTATGCCTAGATACACCCTGTAATGAAATTGTACCTAAGTGGAACCCAGGTGTGATGCTCTCGGTAACAACTGAGAGGCGTCTATAAGAACTCGGACGACCGTTGCTCCGAGACACTCCTGTGACATTTAATCTACGATATGTAGACTCGGATGGTGCGTATATATAGAGAATCTAGGCTTGCTTGCATTGATCGATATTACTGAACTTTCTTATGATTCCATGGTCCTGATATATATCGCATGATTGTATTTCTACAGGATATTGCCAGAGATCGAATTGCCATTAAACCTACCTAAAGGACAATGTCGTGGGACTGATTGATTTCCACTACAATTAATGACAATTCTTCTCGCTGTCCAATCGAGACCAAGAGGCGAACGTGAACGACATGGCGGGACACCGTATGATTCAGGTGCCGCAATTTGCAGCCGACGATTAGGCAGCGGATGCGGGCGCGGAGCTGACACATTGGCTGAAAACTTTGGACAATCAATTCAAAGCCCAAGAAAACGCCGTCTCTGATGAAACGAAATTAGAGGTGCTACAAACAAAGGTGCATCATAACGTTTACCGGGCGATCGAACAGTACGTGACGTTCGATGCAGCCGTGACAGAGCTGAAACGAATCTACATCAAGAAACGAAGCGCGGTTTATTCTCGGCATCTGCTCGCGGTACGAAATCAACAGCCCACGGAGACTCTAGACCAATTCGCGCAAGAACTCCGGCGTCTGATGACCGAGAGCACACCGGAGGTATGTACACATGAACAAGTTTGTGATGATCTTGTACGCGATTCTTTCGTCGCGGGAATCAAATCCCCAGTCATGAGACAACGGCTTCTGGAAAAAGCAGACTTGACGCTCGCTGAAGCCCTTCGGCTGGCTCACATCTATACCCAAGCGAGAGAACAATCCGACGCATATGACCACTCATACATCACTGCGGGAACATCTCGGCAAGCTCGACCGGAGAGAGCAACCGCCGTGGACGCAGATGCAGCCACGGCATCGCTGCTGGAATCGGAGACTCCAGCCGCTCCCGAGGAGGACCCTGATCCGGGCTTGACAGCTGCAGCAGCTGGGGGACCAAAGCCCGGACGTAACGCTACGTGCTATTTTTGCGGGAATCGACAACACCCCAGGTCAGTATGCCCGGCTCGTGAAGCGGTATGTCATTTGTGCACGAAGACAGGGCATTTTGCGAAGGTTTGCCAAAAGGCGATGCGGGGCAAATGAACGCGCTCGACAATGAATGTGCTTATCACCGAGCCAGCAGGCCGAGCGAGGAGCGGGGCGCCTCGCCCGACTTTGATGAGAATCGCACCTCCTCGTGGGCCCCTGGCTGTGCACTCGACCTTGGTGAGGACCAACGCGCCGACTAAACAAGTGGGGCAAACGCGACAGAACGCGGCGCGACCGTCCTTGGCCGGCATTCTTCCGCGCTCCTGCCAACTGTCCGATTTGGCCACCCGAATGGCTAATGTGGGCTTTGAAACTCCGCGCGGGACACGAGCGCCACCCGAAGGCTGCTCGGATGAACTACAAACTCCTGCTAAAGCATGGAAACCTCGAGCCGGCTTCCAAACCCCACGTGTGACACGAGCGCCCTCCGGAGGCTGCTCGTACGACTGGCAAGCTACTGCGGCATGGAAAACTTTGGCTGGTATTGGATCCACACGCAAAGCGCAACCATCTCGCATGGATGGCTCGATACCTACAGGACCACCTGGCCTGGCTCGGGCTATTATCCCACTTATGATCGAAGGGATTTTTGCAAGTGCTTTAGTTGACACTGGGTCTACTGATAGTTATGTTGATTATCGGTTGGCGCAAAAACATGGATGGCCGATCCTTGGGACCAGACGTCGGATCTTTATGGCCTCTCAAGGGCTTAAGCTCAGCACAAAAGGGGAATGTCGATTGAAGCTTGTGATAAAGGGATGAATGTTTCCGGACGTGCATCTCATGGTCTTACCGGCCTTATGTGCAGATGTTCTGCTAGGACATGATTTTCTTAAGCAACATGGACGGTTGGAAATGGAATTTGGTGGCACTGATACGCTTGCTGTGTGTGCTCTTGCGGGAATGGAAATTGAGCCGCTGTCGCTGTTCCCCAATATCACCATGGACTGCACACCTGTAGCGGTTAAATCGCGACGCTACTCACGAGCTGACGCGCAATTCATTGCGGAGGAAACGGCCCAGCTATTAAAGGAAGGTATCATAGAACCCAGCCTGTCGCCATGGCGGGCCCAAGTCCTGGTGGTACAAAGTGAAGCGCATCGCAAACGCATGGTAATCGACTATTCGCAGACGATTAATCGATTTACACAGCTGGACGCCTACCCCCTTCCGGGGATGGACTCCCTGGTTCGACAGGTGGCCCAGTACTCGGTCTATAGCACTCTCGATCTGCGTAGTGCGTATCATCAAATCCCCATTTCCAAGGCCGACCGTATCTATACTGCGTTTGAATCGGGTCAAAGGTTATACCAGTTCACCCGGCTACCTTTTGGGGTCACGAACGGGGTCGCGTGTTTTCAGGGGGCTATGGACGACCTCATCACTAAGGAGAACCTGTCCGACGTATTGGTATATCTGGACAATCTTACGGTTTGCGGGCATGACCAGGAACATCATGATGCAAATCTGAAGCGCTTCCTCGAGGTCGCGCAGAGGTATCGCTTAACTATGAATGAGGCTAAATGTCGATACTCCATGCGTACAATAGATCTTCTGGGGTACACCGTGACCCATGGCTCAGTTGCTCCGGATAAGGAGCGTCTGCGACCCTTGCTCGACATGGCCCCGCCCTGCGATCGTGCGTCGCTGAAGCGTGCTCTCGGGCTGTTCGCCCATTACTCTAAATGGGTGCAAAATTTCTCCGCGAAACTCCGCCCACTTGTGGACTGCGAAGCATTCCCCATGAGCCTTGACGCCAAGGCTGCTTTTCATGGTCTTAAGTCAGACATCACTGGGGCCGCTGTGGCGACGATTGACGATACCAAATCGTTCATTTTGGAAAGTGATGCCTCGGATCATGCGATAGCAGCGACTCTCTCCCAGGGGGGGTGCCCGGTGGCTTTCTTTTCGCAAACTCTCACCTCCGCTGAGCGGAGACATTCGTCTGTCGAAAAGGAAGCGTACGCGATCGTCGAGTCGATTAGGCGTTGGCGTCCCTATTTGCTCGGACGATGCTTCCAAATCATCACGGACCAACAGAGCGTTGCGTTTATGTACGACACTCTGCATGCTCAACGCATTAAGAATGAGAAAATCACTCGCTGGCGCATCGAACTTGCCGATTTCTGCTACACAATCAGATATCGCCCGGGGAGGGATAACCTGGTGGCCGACGCCTTATCGTGGCCGGCAACGTGTGCGGGCCTCATATCTTTGGAGGGTCTGCGCGCTTTGCATAACACCCTGTGTCATCCTGGGGTGGCGCGTTTCGCTCATTTTGTATGATGTCGTAATCTGCCATACTCGGTTGAGGACATTCGCCAGGTCTGTCGCGACTGTACTGTATGTGCTGAACTTAAGCCGCGTTTTTATAACCCTCCCAAGGGGACGCTGGTCAGAGCTACTAGGCCGTGGGAGCGATTAGCGATGGATTTCAAAGGGCCGCTGCCGGTATCGAGTAACTCTCGCTACCTGCTCACTATCATTGATGAGTACTCGCGATTCCCTTTCGCTTTCACGTGTGCAGACATGACGGCCGCCACGGTTATACGATGTCTGCAGAACTTGTTTTCTATGTTCGGGAACCCGGCCTATGTGCATAACGATCGAGGAGCGGTGTTCCTGTCCCAGGAAGTGAGGAGCTTTTACTCCAGCATAATGTCGCTTCTAGGTATACCACCCCGTATAGACCGCAGGCGAATGGGCAGGTCGAATGCTTCAATGGGATCATATGGAGGGCCGTCACACTAAGCCTGCGGTCCCTCCGCCGGGGCCTGGATAAATGGGCTTGGTCATTACCTGCGGCTCTGAACTCAATCAGGGCTTTACTATGTACGGCCACCAACCAGACTCCTCACGAACGGATGTTTCACCATCCAAGGAGCTCGGGGAGTATCCGATCTTTACCTAGTTGGCTTGCTGAGCCGGGCCGGCCTACCTCAAACGCGCGGTTCGCACAAGCAAGTATGACCCACTAGTGGAAAAGGTGCAGGTACTCCAGGCTAATCCCGAGCATGCTCGCGTGATGATGGCGGGTGGACGCCAGTCCACTGTCTCCGTACGCCACCTGGCCCCTTGCGGGCCCATCGACCCATGCGGGGATATCGACGAACCAATTTACGAGTCTATGGACTCTTCCGTGGCTCCACCTATGGAGCATCTACCGACCTTCCCGTCGCCAAACGCACCCCTGCCTGTAGGCACTGTGGTGCCCCCACTGTCGCCTGCCTCAGGCGGCTACTCCGATGCGGGGGACTCCGGGCTTGGGGATGTAGTACCAGGTAGTTTCCGGACCCGTGCTGGCAGGGAAATCCACCGCCCTGATCGCTACGGATGGGCCGACTGACATGGACTGACATCGCTACACTACTAATGCTGCTGCGTGCTTGATTCCTGCCAAGCGGGAGTGTAGTTCTAACAGCGGGGAGAATGTAATGAAATTGTACCTAAGTGGAACCCAGGTGTGATGCTCTCGGTAACCACTGAGAGGCGTCTATAAGAACTCGGACGACCGTTGCTCCGAGACACTCCTGTGACATTTAATCTACGATATGTAGACTCGGATGGTGCGTATATATGGAGAATCTAGGCTTGCTTGCATTGATCGATATTACTGAACTTTCTTATGATTCCATGGTCCTGATATATATTGCATGATTGTATTTCTACAGGATATTGCCAGAGATCGAATTGTCATTAAACCTACCTAAAGGACAATGTCGTGGGACTGATTGATTTCCACTACACACCCACTCACCAGATTAGAAGTTGGTACTTCGCTTATTTTTCAAGATATTCCGCTCACAATGTTCAGACATACATGGCAGCGGCCATCCTGGATTTTGACGTGGGTTGCACCCACACACCAAATTATAATTCGGTCCTTGGCTTATGCACGCACGCACACACACGGATGGACGGACGCACACACGGACGGAGGGGAAAACCATAGTCCCCCTTTCGCTCTGCGGTGCGATGGGGGACAAAAATTTAAATACATCAGAAAACTGCATAAGAAATTGATTGATTGATTTCATCTGCAGCGAACACCATATTTTTGTATCTGGTCAACTAATTGGAATAATGAGCCAAGTAGCAGATGAGTGAGTTTAAAGGGATATTGATAAGCATGCTTACATTTGGACAATAAGACAAGATGGGTTAGGCTAGCAATGAGATGGCATACGGTACCAGATTTGGGATTCATCTTACGTGCAGGTCTGAAGAGAGGGAAGACCATTCATCTTTCCATCGTGTGATTCCAATAATGTCTGAAGAGAGGGAAGAGGCTGCTGCTGCCTATATGAAGGATGAAGGATGTCATGGCAAAGGGTGAGGTCATCAGAAAATAGATAAAAAGGATTTTCCAGAGAGTCAGAGAGATTGTTGATGAACATTTGGAATAGGATTGGACCCGATCTCATGTCTGACATCGAGGGCCTCCATCAATGGTTGTGAGAGTAGGAGCAGCATGTCCAAGGTAGATTGATCTGATCTGACTCAGAATTGGTGATCTGAGATGAGGTCATTAGAGAAAAGGAAGGATTTGTTGTCAACTGCGACTTTGGATTACATGACCTTGCTGATGATTGAAAGTAAGCTGGTAGGTCTGTAGTTCAGGGGATCTGTTTTGCACCTTGTTTATATAATTCTGTGATGTTGCGTGACTTTCAAGCAGATGGAGGATGAGCGAGGGCAGATGATAGGGTGAGAAGAGCTGAAAGAGGATGTCCAAGAGCAGGTCACATGGTTTATAGGACACGTGTGCTGATGCCATTTAGAGGTCCAGTTGCAGAATCAGAGCTGCGGGTTGCCAGAAACCTGTCCACCTTTTCAGGTGCAATAGACACAGAGTCCAGGAGCAGTTTGGTGTGATTGGGCATGGGGGATACAGAGAGTGAGGGTTTGTGGACACAACGTTTGGAAGCAAACACAGAATTGAGGCATTCAGCCTTCTCATGAGGGGAGTTGGCTGTGGTGTCATTTGAAGAGAGGGAACATACTCCAGAGACCGACTTAACAATGCACTCGGGTTTAGAGAAGGAAGACAAGTTTGAAATCCCAATCTTGAGGATGGACAGATGTTGTTTTCTGGCTCTCCTGTGAGTGGGCACACATTTGCTGCGGCTTTGTGGAATGATATGAGATTGCCTTCAGTCAGGTTTCCTTTTTTTTCTTTTTTAATGTTGAAGGCTCCAGTCACAGACTATATAGTCCTAATCAAGGCGAGGCCTTAAATATAAGAGCTGCATTGATAGAAAAGTGAAGAAAGAGAGAATAGTCTAAGAGTTTTTGAAGAAATAAAAGAGAGAGAATGTAAATGTGAGGAATGAAAATGAGTAAAAAAGTGTATGATGAAAAGTGTATGAAATTTGTTTGCAAGAAACAGAGATTAAAGCTAGCTATAGTAGCTATGGTTTGAGTTTGAGTTTCCAGGAAGTGAAGACAAGTTGTTTCTAGGCAACTGCCTCACTCCAGGATTCAGTGTACCATTGACGGGAGGATAGGTACGACAACTGAAGACGAGATGGGATGAGTCTGTGCATAAGAGAGAGCAGGTTTCTGTGGAAGAATTCCGAGGCTGAGTTAATATCAGGGATGGTAGATGAATGAAATCAGTTCTGTTGTGAGATGTCTGCTTGCAGACCCTGCCAGTCTGCCTACGTGATTGTCATGAGTCAATAAAAGCTGGTGAAGGAGAGCGCCCTGAATGGTCTACATCTGCAAGCTAAAAATATCAAGAAATTGGTGGTCACCCAGTACATCCATAGAAGACGTTCTTGATCACATGGTTGATATCAAACAAGTTCTAATTAAATTATTGTGCAGATAAATTGCTGATAGGCCTCCACAAACTGTTCATTGCATCGATACCATTCATTATTACAGCAACAATTTCCACCATCAATTATCGGCGAACAAATGTGTTCGAAAGCATATCTACACGATGTTGAAATGAAACCGAATACAAAAACAGAATCATGGTGGAAAATCATAAACAAGTTTCTGAATGCGTCAAAAGGACTTGTTGTCGATTTACAAGAAGAGGAAGGATTATCCTCGGACACGATATTAACAAAATTAGTGTATCAAAAAAATCTGCTTGAATTTAAACACAAATTGCCCAAACTCTCCTCAAACTCCCTCACTCTCTTCAATCCCACTCCACCCTCCAAGTCTTTAAAACAGCTGTTCACCACCATCTCTTATCTTCCCCCATCCAAAACCTTGATCTTTTCTACCCCCGCTAATTTCACCCCAATTCCACTTTTTTGAAATACCAACTTCTGTCCAGGAAGTCCTTGGTGTCCTTGTGTTTTATACTTCTCCCTCCCACCCCCCCCCCTTCCCATGCCTCCTCCCCCCCAAGCCCTCTCCCTTCCACACATCTCCCTGCTCTCGGATGTTGTGTTTGTGTGCTTCCCCTTCTCTCCCCATCTTGTCTTCCGCTCCCTCTTTTTATATATTTTGTTTGTCTGGTTGATTTGTTTGTGAAGTAAATGTTAGCGCTTTCACGAGCCTCGATTCAGTATACAAAAAAAAAAATCTCCCAACCCTCATAAAATACTCAAATAGTCAAATGAGTTAGAATTTGAGTGTCGAGTGTTTATTCATTCGAATATTATTAGAGCTGCTGCCTCATCAGCTATCAGACTGACTTAATGAACCCACCCTACACACAGACACATCGTGTACCATTGGAAAGCTTAATATGTCTATTTTAATGTGAGGCACGACGTGGAGTTCAAAAGTGGTGAGGTTTCCCAGAAAACAGGCATTAATTGACTTGGCTCCAACTTTCAAACATGAACGATTTACAACTTCATACATTTATTCACAATTTTTTTCTACTAAGTAAATCTGACATAATACGATAATCATCATCATTTATCCATGAGCTATCTTCATCATCATGATGATTAGCATTATCACCATCATCAAAATTGCTGAGTGTAGCTATATGTAATACAGACACAATTCTGCATGAGGTAGGTTATGCTGACAGCTTGTACAATTGGAGACAATTATTTCTGCTGGTACAAGAACACTGCATGTCTGGAATTAGATCAGATGCCATTGACCCTTCGAAGAGCAATGGCATCATTTCATCCTCCACCTTTTTCTAGCAATGGTTTAGTGGAGATCCAAGATTAGGCTTGGACACATGAGGTGACATCCATATTTTTGTTTGCCAAGAACCTCTTTTGACATGCACTCTGAAGCTGTCCTCGGAACCTACCGTTGAATTTAAAAAATTTTTTTTTAAATCTTCTTCTTCTTCCTAATCTCCATCAATTTAAACCTTTTTTATTTTTTTTTTGTATACAAGATCGAGGCTCGTGTAAGAGCTAAATGTTCTCTGTTCCCCCTTCCTCCCCCGGGTTTCTCTTGCACCCTGTGCACACCCTTCCCCCTTCCAGCAATCCCCTGCCACCAGTGTATCCACCAGCAACCCCCCCCTTCCAGTGAAAGTCCCAAAATCCAGAATCACTGCTCACCTCCACTCATTCATTCTTCTTTTTTTGCCCCACCTGTGGAACCAACTTCAACATTCTCTTCAATCTCATGCTTCCCTCCATTTCTTCAACACAGCTGTTCACCACCATATCAGATCACCCCCCTCCAAAACCTTGATCGTATCTACTCCCATCAACTCTCCCCAAGCCCCCCTCTTTCCAAATCTCCAGTCTTTCCTTCCTGAGAGTTTGCTTCAGTATCTATCTTCTCCAACCCGTGCATTTTCCCCTAACCCTCCTTCCCTCCTCACATCCCTTATTTGTCCAAGTCTGCCTTTATTTTGTCCCTCGGCCCTACTGTTGATATTTCCTCCTCTCTTTCTGTTGTTACTTTTGTTATGCTACATCCTGATCTATAGTATGTTATCGCTCTTCCATGAACCTCATCACTGCGGTTGACGCCAACAACTTTGTATAAAAAAAAATCATACCAATCAAAGACATCCAGAACTGTCTGCCTAGCTAAAGCATCCCCAGGAGTTGCTTCAAATAGGAATCCACCAAGATACGATATCCAGTTACCGCCAAGCTAAGTGAAATGCGGCTTTTACATCTTCTGGAAGATTCGGCATATCCAGGATGTATTTTGGCATCCACTTGGAATAATTTATTCTGTTGGCAGGGAAGAAGTAGGGAATCAAAGAACCAGCCATCTGTAAGTGAAGAACCCATTTTCCCTTAATGTGTCCCGATAATGTAGAAAATAGGGCAAAATGGAGAAGATTGTCATGGGGCCCACAAGGCTAACCCCCGCTCTAGCAGGGAAAATGGCCTTAAAATGCCTGTTGTTGTTGTTGTTGTTGTCCCTATCAAACGTTCATCCATTTTGAGCTCCACATCAGAGCTAATATCAATGCTGGTATGTTACTACCTAAAACGAGGTATTATGTGGCTTTGTGTAAGGTGTGTTGATTAAATTAAAAATCTAGAGCCCTTTTCTACAACATTTCACTCGTCTATATTGTACAGGAAGCTGTCTCACTTTATGTACCGTATTATAATGATATACACAACGTTCATAAAACTTTGGAAAAAGAAATGGTATTGATGGATTGCACTCACCCCTCCCCAGTTGAGGGTCCGAGCAAGGTCGTTGCCAGTGCCAAGAGGCAGCACTGAAACAGGTGGTTGAGGATTCAGCTGTAGCTCATCAAGAACTGAGAGCACCCAGCCTACCTGAAGAAGGAACCAATGGGTCATGCATTAAGTAATGAATATGGCTCACATTTTCAAGTCACCAGCAGTGAGGTGTGTTTAGGCAATATGAAGTACACATAGCAAATTAATTGTGGAGGGTGAGTTAAAGTGAGAAAACAAAGGTGGGAGCGTTGGAATGGAGGGATTATAAAAGTAAAAAGAAAATGGGAGCAGAAGTAAGACGAGGGGGACAGAACGAAGATGTATGGAACAGGGTTTGGCGGGGGAGGATAGTGGGATAGAAATATGACTTTTTTTTTCAAATGAAATGTATAAATAGCCACTAAGTTGTTGATATTATTCAGTATCTGAAAGTGGTTCAATGTTGATGTGGACTTTTATTGTACAACAAGTGAAACCTAAAACAGCACTCGGTAGAGCGCGTACCTCCGCCAGGCTATTCAGTTTACGTTTTGCATCCCACTGATAGGTCGTTTCTTGATCTGGACATGTACCAAAATCGAATCGGCTTGTTCTTGTCACTTACTCAACTCATCCACCACGTTTCGTCATAAGTCTTCAACAACTTTTTGAAATATTTTGCTATCTATCGTTTTTGGCCCTATCACTCAATGGTAAAGAATCACTTTTAAAATTACAATTCTCATATCTGAATCCCGATCCGGATCTTCATCAAAATTGAATCGATTCGTCCTTGTCAAAAACACCCAACCTGTCCACCAAGTTTCATCCGAATCCGTCCACAACTTTTTGAGATATCGTGCTATGTATCGTTTTTTGCCCTCTCTCTCAATGGTGAAGAATAACTTTTAAAAAATTCTCGGATCCAGATCCAGATCTGGATCTTCAAACCCAATCTAATCATTTCGTCCTCCTCACATACCCAACCTGTCCACTAAATTCCATCCAAATCCTTCCATAATATTTAGAGATATCCTGCTCACAAACACACAGTGGTGAAAACAATCTCTCTCCACCTTCGATGGCAGATATCATTCCTGTACCAGACTGGATGGTGTGATCACCTTGATTTTCCCTTTAAATAAAACTATGCCGGAAAGTTAGTTGAGCAGAAAACCTTGAGGAGCGAAAAGAGAAATAAATAATCTGCTTGCGTAAGTAACTAGCTAATGCAAAGGAGCTAAATTGGCCTAATTGTGTCTTTAATCCAATGCAGTTATAAAATCCTGAAACTCTTCCATTGTTGCTCTAAAGCTCTTCCAACATCAGTAATTTACAAAGAAAAATCATTCTACATTAGCTTCGCTTTGTGAATCTTTAAGGAGATGAAATAGCCTTACGTGCGTGCAATATTCCATTTTAGCTTTGGAGTTATACTTACTGTCCCATCCCCACCACAAGCCAGCACCCTCAAGTTGGGAACTTTGCGGTACATCTCCAATCTTGATGAAGAAGAGAAGGCAGATTTGTAAATATTAACGTTTACAAATGAATCCCAAAAATCATATTCAATGTAAATATGACAAATGAACCTGTATTTGATTCTATCAAGCGAACTCATGGATTTGTATGCTATTCATCATCTCTTATAATGTCTGAATTTTCAACACTTTCCTTTGGCCCCTTACCTGATCAAAATCCACCAATGCAATAACCTCAGTTTTCCACTCCCTCCCTTTCTCTTACCCTGTTAATCTACAATTATTTTCAAATTGTATTACATGAAAACCTATTTTACTCCCATCTGTTTTTCTTTACTGGTTTCCCCAAAAGCATGTGCACAATGTTGAGGTTCTTGTGTAGATGCATGTTGGTGAGGTCCCAAATAAAATCACCCAAAATGGTTGTTGGTGAGGACAATGGATTGGGATTCCAGATCTGATGTCTATATGTGACGCCAGTTCACTCAATGTATTTGACTTTTATTCCCTACCCTTGTTTCTGATGGTCGTTCTTAATTTTTGTAGGTCCATTCTTTCTCCTGTACTTACAATATTAAAGAAATTTTTCAGAAACTTGCACTCCCTCATGGCTACTCAGTTCATGTAATTCTCAAAAAGCCATTTTAAATAAATTATTTCCAACATCATTGAATGTCATTGCATCAACTTGAAAATGTAGTTCCAACCACATCAATTAAACACCAGTTAGCATTCTATCATTAACACGTTGACAAAGAACTATGAAGTCCCTGAAAATCCTCTCCTCTGATAAACATTCTCCGACCAACAGGAAATTATGCTTCTAATTAACTATCATCGGGTTGGCAATGTCTCAGCCAGAAGTCATTTGATATGTTTCCATGGACAGATGTTCCAATGATTATGGATGGTAGAGAAGTCTCCCTGGAGAACTTTCCTGCTTTTAACACATCCATCCATGCTTGGGAAGTTTTCTTCAAGCACAATCCCCACTTGCTTTTGAAAATTCATTTGTCAATGTTCTTGGAATACTTTTCTCACTTCCTGCTTAGCAGCTGTTGTTCTGCTTAGCAGGGCAGCATTTCTTGTCTTATTTTGTTCTGATGTACATCAGAATCTTGTACAATTCTACAGATAAACCTTTCTTTAACTTCAAATGTAACATATATGTATCAACAGTATCACCCCAATGAAAGAAAGTCAATGTCAACGCCGCTGACTCCTGACTTTGAAAACACCAAGTGCAATTCAGACATATGACATGACACATGCCATTTAGCCAATGAAAGATCTAAATGCTCATCTAATATATAAAGAAGAAAGGTTGTATCATTTATGCAATTGGACCCTGCAGGGACCAGTACAACTAAACTTTGCATGGCCTCCTATTTCATCCAGAGGAAGGTCGAGGGCTATGTTTGAATTAAAAAAATGACCCCAATAAAACCAGATAATTGGCCTTCAGGCCTCGATTGGGTCTTGTGCTAATACACTGCCTGGTTTTTTTCCACAGGAGCGAACGAGTAATATGTATTGTGAAGATCATATGTTGAGGTTGCATATAGTGATTTGGTGTCACCAACACAAATGTAATTATTATAGTGTTTACACGTGTGCCTGTTATTAAAAATATTACTTTACACAGGTTTATTATAACACTTCTGTGTTCAGGCCTCAGGCGAGTTGCTTCGACACTGCCACGATCAAGTACAGTAATACCCCGTTTAGCACTCAGGATACGTTCCTAAACATGGAGCGCTAAGTGAAACAGTGCTCTTCGGGGTCATTATAAACCATTACGTATATGAAAATGCGTTCCTGATAATTTTATTTTCAACCTGAGATATATAATACCCAGTAATTCATGGGTATAATAAACACAAACTAATACTGTACAGTAATGTATTGTTATGAATTTTGGGGTAGGGGCATACTGTATATATATTTAGGTAGATCTGAATAGGTATCATGCTCCAGTTGTCGTGGGAAGTTAGAACCATCTCGATGTAAATAAGTAGAGGACCTGTCTAGCCCGAATGTCGGATTAAGTGTGGCTTCGTCCCCATTACGAGGAGTGAGGCATGATAAATAGTTCTAGGGAATAAGGATACGACTCCATTGTATGTGAAACCTCTGTGATCATACCTGTGTCCCATATGGCATCACATCACAGACATTAGATAGGCCCATTAGCCACGAACATTGGGTGCATCGGAGGGCCGTGCCGAATATGAGGACGTTGCACGGCTGCGGAGGCGGATTGCACGCCTGCTCGCTTGCTTCGCATGGGGACGCGAGGCTCACCGCACACCGGTGGACATGGGCCCGGCAGCGCGCGAGCGAGAGGTGTCATCGAGGCCTGGTCGCGCCGATGGCCGAGCGGGTCCCAATGATCGGAGCCGTGCCGGACTGCACGCTTGGAGCCCGGACAATTCCTGACGACCACATCCAGAGACAGATAAGACGCACCACACAACGTTTTCTTTTATTCTCCATTCCCTAGTCTTGTATTTGAAGTGAAGTGTGGGAGCGCTCCATTAGAGGGGTTTAGTTATTACCGGCACGTTATTTTCCTGTCCCGATATTTATTAAATAAACCCTTGTATTATTTCCCCAACCAACTTTAATTCCGGTTTCGGTTGTGAGTTCTTTTCAAAGGGTGAAGACATCATCGGACCGACAGGTAAGCCGCGGCATTATCCCCCAAACCCCCCCTTCTCGTGTATGATCCGCCATTGAATTGATTGTCGCCTCGTTAAGCTCGATTCCATCCGTGGACGTTCTGTCTTCACAGAGCCGTCCACACGACAGTATCATGAATACACTTCGGAAGTTTGAGGTTTTGATGCGTGGGGATCCCGTTGATGGCTGCATATGCAGAGAGCGGATCCGAGCTGTCAGGGCCGTGACCTGGGATCAGAGCCAAAGCCCCGCCATTTCACGCTACCAGCCGACGAAAGGACGCCGAGCACAACTCGCCACCTGTCCCCGTGCCGTTTGCAGACATGACAGCGTGGCCCGGGCAAAGCGCCCTTGTCCGAATATTTATAAAAGGTGCATAATGGCGTCCGTCGCTTTTCCCCTCTCCCTCGTGTTGTTTTCACTTTCTCATTCCGTATCCGTCGATGTGATGCTGCAGACATGCTTCCTTGACATCACGTGACGCGTAATACGAGTTTTACCGACAAACTACATTTGCCATTTATTTCGCCTACGAATCAGTGATTTACCTGTACGCGCTTAAACAAACAATTTATTGACAGCTACCTGCAACACCTGAAGATCGCTCGATGGCCCGAGCTCGAGCATGCCTGACCGTCCAATTGGATTTCGTTCAACCGTTAATCTCCCAAACCGACGGTGAAAAGGACCTTTAAATGACGAGCCTTGTTATCGTTCGCAGTGAATGAATGACGGTGCCGGGCGGACGTGACTCGACCATTAATTCGCAATACGGTGAATGCGGACTTACTACCTACATAGGTTAACCCTGGGTGCCATTATTGCCAGGCTTGCGCAATGTCCCACCACCATCAAAACTTCCACGTTGAAGTTGCAGGCCATTTTCCAGATATGATGGGCGAAAAACAATAGAAAAAAAATTGCGAGACAACAAGAATGTATGCAAACGTGATTGAGGCAGAGTTTGAACAGAGAGCGAGCTGAGTCTGAGAGGGGAACCTCCATTGGCTGTGAGCGCGTACGGTATGTGTGAAGCGCTCTGTTTGGCTAAATGAATGTAAACAGTAATGGATGCTCTCAGGAAGTTGTGAGAGCTGGCGTTGTGCCTTGAATTTGGACTCGTGGAATTTGAGTAGTTTTAAGGATTTTCGTCATTTTTTTTTCAATTTCTGGTAAAAATTTAAGTAAAATTTGCAAGAACGTTATATTTTTATAACGAAACAGTGTTAAAAGGGGTAGCGCTAACCGGGTTATTACTGCAATGCATTGTGAATATACATTGATGTTATACTAGTACCCTACTACAAAGCCGCAATGAGCCGGCGAAGCCAAAGCCTCTTGCCACTATTTTACCCATCACTATGGCATCAGTAGGTTAGGTAGTTGGTAGTAGGTAGGTGTAGTAGGTACCGTACCTAGTTCAAAATGACACCATTTACATTCTGGATGAGATTAAAATTTATAAAATTTCCTTCTTGATTAATTCGGTGAATTCCGTCTCAACTTCGGATACTTCCGGCCGTGAAAAACTATCCCCTACGGCAGCGAGATTTCTAAAAAATAATTCTTCGTCACTTCTAGAATATTTGACGACGTTTTCAGCCTCCGAAACGCGGTAATAAGCTTTTTTGAAATATTTTTTCAAATGCTCGAATCTCATTGGTTCCGGTGTTTGGTGACGATTTTCGTTGAAGATAACCAGTGCCCATGCGGGCCCGGGGAACGAGGTTGGTCTTAAAGTATTTTAATTACAAATTAGAGGTGCATAAGATTGTGAATCAAACAAAGACGGGTGAAACAAACTCCTATTGAACTTTTTCTCAAAATTTTATGTATACTTCCGCATCCGCAAGATGGCGGCCTCCATGGAGCGATTTGGTTTTTGAAATATTTTTTCAAATGCTCGAATCTCATTGGTTCCGGTGTTTGGTGAAGATTTTTGTTGAAGATAACCAGGGCCCGTGCGGGCCCGGGGAGCGAGGTTGGTCTTAAAGTATTTTAATTACAAATTAGAGGTGCATAAGATTGTGAATCAAACAAAGACGGGTGAAACAAACTCCTATTGAACTTTTTCTCAATTTTTTATGTATACTTCCGCATCTGCAAGATGGCGGCCTCCCTGGAGCGATTTGGTTTTTGAAATATTTTTTCAAATGCTCGAATCACATTGGTTCCGGTGTTTGGTGAAGATTTTCGTTGAAGATAACCAGGGCCCGTGCGGGCCCGGGGAGCGAGGTTGGTCTTAAAGTATTTTAATTACAAATTAGAGGTGCATAAGATTGTGAATCAAAAAAAGACGGGTGAAACAAACTCCTATTGAACTTTTTCGCAATTTTTTATGCATACTTCCGCATCCGCAAGATGGCGGCCTCCATGGAGCGATTTGGTGCGTCAAAGCTTCGAAATTCTCAAAGGATTCAGCAAAATCTGGCTTTTCAACATAATACGTACGTGTTCATTCACAACACCGGCTTCGCTGGCTATTATGTACGCGAGCTAATAATGGAAACGGTGTTCCCTAGGTATGTTTCTCCCCTACCTCTAATCCTCATGATCCCAGGACGATCCGTCTGTTGCTCTTTTAACTTTAATCAACCACATCACCAAAATCGGCACAGTAAGATACCCGCCGGAGCACTTCTGGTGGCTTCACTCACGTTGATAGAGATAGCTCTGGAAAGGATCATTAAGGGCGCATTTCCCCTCCTGACTTATTATAACACCACAGTGTTCATGCTCCACCACATGTACTCCTCAACGTCTTTTGCGCGAAAATTACATGAGCTCAACAACTTATGTTAATTACTCAATTTTTATTATTTCATTTTATTTTGCATTCTCAGGTCATGAAAACGTACTTTGAGTGTAAGTGATCTATGTCTGGGCTACCAAAATATTTTTTGATTCTAACTTCGACTCAACTTTCAAGGGAACTCTCAAAGGAGCACTTCTGCAAAAAAAAAAATCATAACCTGCCTTGCTTGCATTATAAATACTGCCAAATACCACCAAAAGACCCCTGATGGGCAGAAAAAATCAGGTACAAGGGGAATCGTTTGCAGGTCAGCTGAGACTACAGAGGTGACACAGGCTCAGGTTGATGATCAACATACAAGTCAAGCAGCCTCCAAGTCAGCTGAGACTACAGAGCAGACACAGGCTCAAGTTGAGGATCAACATGCAAGACAAGCAGCCTCCATGTCACCTGAGACTACAGAGCAGACACAGACTTGGGTTGAGGATCAACATACAAGACAAGCAGCCTCCTGGTCAGCTGAGAGTACAGAGGTGACACAGGCTCAGGTTGAGGTTCAACTTGCAAGACAAGCAGCCTCTTGGTCAGTTGAGACTACAGAGCAGACACAGGCTCGGGTTGAGGACACAGGCTCAGGTTGAGGTTGAGGGTCAACACACAAGACAAGAAACCTCCAGGACAGCATTTTGGGCACACTTAGAAGGTGAAGCATTTCGATAGAAATCCAAGCGTATTTTACAATGCTTAATATTGGTAATTCATAGACAACCATAGGCTAACATTCCCCAATTTGTCATGCAGGAAATATCTAAATACATATTGCATTGATTTTCCCTGGGTAACGCCGGGCACTTCAGCTAGTGCTGTATAAACTTAAAAAGAGAGTTGGTTTTCGTTTTGTGACTGGAAATTGGCAGAGAAACAATTACTGCACCTCGTTGGTATTGCCCAACAGCCAAACCGTTTCTTGGGCAGACCACATTTTAAAGCTGGCTCAAAGTCAGTCATATGCTGCGCATCAGTCTCCACCATGCCAGTTTGCACTTTAAAACAATTTAGCCACAGCATACGAGGCAATCCTGGTGTTGGCTGAGCGGTTAGGGTGCCAGCTTGGGATCTTAGGATCCTGGGTTCGAATCCAGGTCAAATGATGAATTAACACCAGGTGGGCTGACTCAGCCTGTCATCCTTCCGAGGTCAGCAAATTGAGTACCAGTTCACTGGTAATTGGCTGTGTGTCGCAAGAGGCGACTAACAGAGTTGGTGGCAGGAAGGGCATCCGGCCATAAAAAACACGTCACTTCAAAAAGGGGACCAAGGTGCCCGAAAAAGGCCAACTCCCACTCTGCAGGGAAAAATGGCTTCCAAAGGTGGTTCTTTACGAGGCAATCATTGTTATGAAGTGTCGTGAAGTACACTTCGACACTTCTTTACAGTGTCATGAAGTACACATGATTACTATGAGCTGAGGCCCTAATATGTAAATATATATCAAGATGCTATAATAAGCATGTCATTGCATGATGTGGACTGTTGAGGCATACACCTTGTTGAGTACTCCTCTAAAGTAGGTTGGAGCCATGATGGTTCTCCTATGGCTTCCTTCAGGTCCACTCCACCTATCTCTGAATCATTCTTTCATCATTAATTGTCCTACTCATGGACCGAGACTTGGGAGTGCTAGTTGACAGCTCTTGAAGACTTGTCAGTGTCAAACATCACAATACTAAAATACACAATTTGGTGTCTGTATGTGGTCATTGTATTTGTTTATTCGTTATCCAATCAAAACTAAACTTGCCAGGTGTAATAATGGTCCATCATAACTCATTAGATAAGGGTCGTAGCTACTTGGTTTTCCACCCCCAACCCCTCCTTGGGGATTCCGAAGGTGGGGCCGACGCTGCCAATACCGTTCCTGATGGTGTTAGAGAGGGTATTATGAGTGATGTTTCAGAACCTGCCACTTTTACGAGGACAGAGAGATGAGAGGGACACCTGTGAGGAGGCTTCTTGCTATTCACAGAACATCAGGTGCAAACTGTTGCTGCTCTGTGGGAAGCTGGGCCCATTCCTTCTTTTATTCCTGCCTGCTTTCCAGTCAATCTCCATCTCACCCGGTTTTCTGTACGAAGAGTTTGAGTGTGACTATGGGTCCTAGTTTTAATTTCATTGCATTGCTAAGTGAGGTCATTGTTTATTCATTGTACCTTCGTCTGAGATTTCGGTTCGTAGTTTGTCGCGTGTTTTACTAAATTGCATTTATTCCCAAGGCCAATGTGTGTGTCTGTCGCTTCTTGCGTGCGCAAACAGTTTCAGTTTACAGTAATTGGCTCTTTCCTGGAGGCCTAAATTAGGTTAATTATTCTGATTTATCACCGATGGGGTTTATAAACTTATTTGCCATACCAACACATTTCCGCTCGGGTGTGTTAGCGACCAGTTTGGCCTTGTGCCGGCTATTGTCCCACACCCGACTAGTTAACACTCATGGTGAGGGTCTGTAAATGTGACAATAAATATGAAATAATGTTAGAAATATTTAACTGGACCCTCCCTCTCCCCCCATTCCCCCCAAAATACCCCCGGCTCCTACATCCTCTCCTTTCCATGCATTCCCTTTTCCATATTGCCCTTTATTCTCAACCTCCCATTGTCCAGTCCTTTTCTCTCCCACATTTCCAGATGAGCACCCACTGACATCATGTTCACATGCTGCTGCTGCTGCTGCCTGTTTATGATCTTTTTATGATCCTCATAACCTCGGTGTCATTCCAAACTCTATCTAAACCACATTCCCTAGGTATCATATCTAAACAGATTATTACATTTCTCTGCTGTTGGTGGTGAAACATATTTCCCAGAAACTATGAAAGTGTTTTTTTTTTTTTTTTAAACACTTCTTTGGTTCAACTCAACTGCTAGTGTTGGTTTTGTTGTTTTGCATTCATGTTGTTCCCCCAAATCAATTGTTACAATGCTATTGTTTCTCAATTTGAAACCCATGAAATTGTGATGTTTACCAAGTTTATCAAGTTTATCTGTATGCTGAAATTTTTTCAGAGGCCATCTTTTCCCAGTAGAGCAGGGGTTGGCCTTTTTCGCGCTGCATGGCCCCCTTTTTTGAAGCAATGTTTTATGGTCCGGATGCCCTTCCTGCCGCCAACCCTGTTATTTGCCTTTTGTGACACACAGGGAATTACCAGTGAGCTGGTACTCAATTTGCGCGACCTCCGAAGGATGACAGCCTGAGTCAACCCCCTGGCGTTAATTCAGCGATCGACCGGGATTCGAACCCAGGATCCTAGGATCCCAAGCCGGCACCCTAACCGCTAAGCCAACACCTGGCTATGCTGAAATAATCAACTAATATGAGAGATTACTGAAGATGTGATGCGTGATGATTTAATTATAAGTCATGGAAGCTTTACTACCGGTACCAACAAAACTGCAAACTCTTGAAATGGGGACTTCTGGGCAATCATTTCCATTTCCATTGTAGGTGGGGCATATAGGTAGATGCATGTATGCTTACGTACAGTAATCATTAAGTTTATATGGCACGACATAATGAGACACCTAATGCAGTACATTACATATAAAAGACTCGAAAGTTCTGCCTCCTAGTGGAGAGTAATACTCCCACCCTCTGGCAGGGGTCAGTATAACACTTGCACTTTGCCCCATGTAGTGAAAAATTGCAAGTCATCTCCAAAACTGACTTGTAATGCCCTCTCTCCCACCACTCCCAGGTGGCACATTACGGTACAAATTTAAATTGAAAAATTTGCTGGAAATTAAAAAAGTCAGTAAACCTCTAAGTCTGAGTCTGGAAGGTCGGTGGTTCGAACCCCAGCTGAGTCATTCCAAAGACTTTTAAAATCATACATGCTGCTTCCTTGCTTGATGCTCAGTGTTTAAATAGGATAGAGTATGGGCACAATTATAGGTCAGTAATAATAGTGCAGCCTTTTATGGGCCTATGACCTGATTCTGCTTCGAAGTTCTTTGACTTTCCTGAATCCTCTTGCCTGAATTTTCCTGCATCTTTCCACCATCTTCTCTGCTATCCACCTTACTCTGAGTCATCTGCAAATTTAGAAAGCAAACTCTTAACCCCACTGACCAAATCGTTGGTGGAAATTCTGAATCGTCCCAGTTGGGGGACGAACCCGTGAAGTACCCCACTAATTACATCATCCCAGCTCGACATCCTTTCACTCACAGCCAGTCTTTCCTTCCTATCACGAAGCCAGCTTCCAATCCAGTTAGATAGTCTACCAGCCACTCCATGAGCCCTCCCTCACCTTAGCTAACTGAACCTGTGTGGTACTTTATCAAATATCTTCTGAAAGTAGATACACCACATCCACCCATCAGAAACTACTTCATAGTACTCCAATCAATTTGTTTGGCATGGACTCCCTTAGGTAAATCCATGCTGATGACCTGTAATTAGTATTAAATTATTTATATTTCATATATACTGTATATATATATATATATATTTTTTTTACATGATGATGGTGATGATGACCATTCCTGTTTGCACTGTGACGATGCATAGGGCTGCCGAAGCAGTTTCCTTGGCTATTAGGCACAATCCTGGACGCAGGTTACCCGAATGGTTCATTCATCCCAGTGAGCTGGTACTCAATTTGCCGATCTCAGAAGGATGACAGGCTGAGTCAACCCCCCTGGCATTAATTCAGCGATCGACCGGGATTCGAACCCAGGATCCTAGGATCCCAAGCCGGCACCCTAACCGCTAAGTCAACACCAGGCTATATATGCTGATGACCTATAATTAGTATGAAATTATTCAAATGGTTCCCTGTTTGTTCCTTAGCCCCAGCACCTTCCTCACTACTGAAGTTAAGCTAACAGGCCTATATTTACCCAATTATTCTCTGGATCCTTTCTTAAATAACAGTGTTGCATTTGCTACTCTCCAATCCTCTTGTACTTGTCCTGACTCCAATGAGCTGTTAAATATATCTGCTAACACCACACTTATATCCTCTGCCACCTCCTTCAATATTCTAGGATGCATATTATCCAGCCCTGGAGCTTTGTCATCCCTTCATTTTTCTAACTACAATTGTCACTTCCCCTACTCCTGTTTGGATCTCTTGCAAAAACCCTTTCTCACCCCAACATAGATATTTCGTCATTGGAAGTTCCAATGTTTGCTCCTGTGTAAATGTAGGAGCAAAAAAAACTTTAATAATCCTGTCATCTCACCATCCCTAAAAGGGTACCGGCACTTTTGACTTAGTCAGATTCAGTAATATTGTACACCGCTCGTTTCCTATTCCATCTTCAGGCGCTGCATGACGTCATCGCCGGGCACCGAAGGGGGCCCGGTAATGATGCGTGCTGAGAGGGAGTACTCAGTTTTCACTCTGGTTGTTTGTTTGTTACTTGCCGGAATAGATTCCGTCAAGTATGTTTGTTGGTTGGTTTGTCTGTCTGTTTGTGCGCAGTACTACGTCTACATCGTTGCACATAGCATCGCCATACTTTACACACAAATTTGCCTTGCCCTGGAATAGACTGTGCCCAATTTGTAACTCTCTAGGCCCAAGGTCAAGCTCAAGGTCACCCAAAACGTGAAATCAGGGGGGTCGAGTTTTCATTTAAAATATATTTGAAACCACTATAACTCTAAAAGTACAAGAGATATGCATACACTTACTGTTACTGACATATAGGAAGTCACATACGACATTTCATTTGGCACCATGACCTTTGACCTTTTTGACCTTTAAAAAAATGACCTTGAGTGACCTTGAAAGGTCAAACTCAAGGTCAAAAATTGTTTTTTTTTTACTAATAACTGTCAAACATTATCCGATTCCCTTCTAAACAACACCAAAATGTTCATTATTCAATTCCCGAAAAATAACATGTTGCATAAAATGGTCAAAAATGCTTACTTTTAATTATTTTTTGGGGTCAATGGTCAGGGGGCCAAGTTTTCATTGAAAATATATTTCAAACCACGATAACTCTGAAAGGACAAGAGATATGCATACACTTACTCAGTTACCTTCCTTTGCTTAGCCTTAGTGTATATAAATGTATAGATTTTCCGACATTTTGATCAAAAATGGCTGATAAAAAAACGGCAAGTCCTCGGTCTCTGACCGATTTTTCATTTTCTTGTTTGTTTGTTTGTCTGGGCGATATCTCAGTCATCCTTTGAGCTGGGAAGCTGAAATGTGGGCACAATAGTGAGTAAGTACTTTGTCAAAAATGTATTTTTTGTTTTTTGATTAATCAATTAATTGATTAGTTACTTAATTATTATCGATTAATTAAGTTCTTATATATTTCCTTTCTCTTCTAGGCATTATCTCAGGCAGCTTTTGATTTAGGAAGCTGATATTTGGACATGATGATGACCAAGTGATTTGGCTGTAAAGGCTATTTTAGATTTATTGATTAATCAATTAATCGATTAATTATTTCATTATTCGATTAATGACTTCATTAATTAAGTTTTTTTAAGTTACAGATTCGGATGAAATGGTGGTGGTTTATGTATTCTATTAGCCAATTGATTAACTATTTAATTTTTTTATGATTATTATTTATTTTTTTCCATTATTAATCATTTATTTCTTTTCTTTCTCATCTGGGCAATATCTCAGGCACCATTTGAGCTAGGAAGGCGATATTTGGACATGACAGTGACCAAGTGATGTAGCTATAAAGGATATTTTTGATTTAATGATTAATCAATTAATCGATTAATTATTTATTGAATAATAAATTAATGATTTAATATTTTTATTAATGACTTATTTAATTAAATTTCTAAAAATTACATCTTCCGATGAAGCACTAGTTTTTTAGTTTTGCCATTAGCCAAATGATGAAGAAAATATTTTATGATAATCTTTTATTGATTTTAATTATGCAATTAATCAATCAATTATTGTACACCTCTCCCTCCCAATACAGTCTCTATGAGCTGCAAGGTGGTATTTCCGAGCGCCAGAGGCACCCCGGCAATGCCGCGCTGGAGGATATTTAATTATTTGGCATGGGGGCGGTGTACTTTGAATGTATCTGTACTTGTTTATTTTTCGTTTGTTTTCTTGTTTGTTTGTCCGTGCGTTATCTCAGCCATCCTTTGAGCTAGGAAGCTGAAATTTCAGCACAATAATGAGCATGTGCTTTGGCAAAAACAGCATTTTTTGTTTTTTATTAATCAATTAATTGATTAATTACTTAATTATTATCGATTTATTAATCACTTATTTATTTTCTTTCTCATCTGGGCAATATCTCAGGCAACTTTAGAGCTCGGAAGCTGAAATTCGGACACGACAGTGACCAAGTGATTTGGCTGTAAACGGCATTTTGGATTTATTAATTAATCAATGAATCGATTATTTTTTATTGATTAGTCAATTAATCAATTAATTATTTAATTTTTCCGATTAATGACATTCGATTAATTTTCAAAAAGTTACATGTTTGGATGAAACACTGGTGGTTGAAGAATGCTATTAGCCAATTGATTAAGAAGTTATTTTATGACTTTAATTTATTGATTTTAATTATGCAATAAATCAATAAATTATTGTACACCTCTCCCTCCCAATACCGTCTCTATATGCTGCACGGTACATCGCCAGGCCCCCCGGCAATGCCTCGAGCTGGAGGATGTTATTTATTTATTTGGCATGGGGTGGTGTACTTTGAATGTATGTGTACTTGTTTTTTAATTCGAGATAATTCAAATGTAGAATATGCTTCAATTTCGGATTGAAACTTTTAGCATTAAGTCGTTGTGGAAGGAATTGGAATAAGCTTCCAATTGTGTGGAATGCCAGTGTTTAGATGGGCAAAAATCATTACACTGTTTAAATCATTTGGATAAGGTGTAGTCGAGACAGTAAGCTCCACAAATTGTTCAAAAGCATGAGCAGATAATTAGATAGTCGTTTGATATTTAATCCACACCGCCCATTTCATGCCTTGAGAAAATGCCATGTCTAACCTTTGAACTTGTTTTTTGCAGGGCACGCTGTGTGCAGAATAATAAGCGAAGGATATGCAAGCAGCAAAAGCAATCCTGCTTCTGCTTGACATTTCTGGCACAAATAAGACATAAAAAAATAACAGCATGACTAGCTTTGGCATCCCTGCTTTCGAGATACTGAAATATCTTAATTAGCTGACAGATGTAAACGGCATGGTTGTAAAACAGCCTGATATATTTTTCATCAAACCCATGGATTTATCATCATACATATTTCTTTGTAAGATACCAGCATTTGAAGGTGATGAGTTTATTAAAATGGAATATCATGATTACGCATTGTTTTATTGAGAGCATTTTTGTTTTCTTTACATTTGCTCCAATATATATGCAAGGCTCATTTAGGGCTCAAGGCTCATTTAAGAGCAAGGTAAATTAAGATAGGAACTGACAGTGGGGCAGACATAATTGACAGTGGGGCAACAGTCAGACATAATAAGCAAGGGAATGAACAGACAGGAAAAGAGGAGAGGGAGAGGAAGATATATATATATATAGATATAAACTTGATATAAACTATAAACTTGTTTGCCAATTGAAGATTGGTAATTGAAGATTGGTAATTGGTAATTGTTAAGTAATTTTTCACAATTGTGTTTTTGTCGAAACTGTATCTATCTTTCGGTGTGTGTACCTATTGTGTGTCTTTGGTAAGATTCTCGGTGTTAATTTTTCATACATGTATACAAAATCGTCGGTTAATTCGTGTCGTGTATTTTGAGGCCTAGTAGGCTACCGTGTCCGACCTTGAGGCTTTCTTTTTCTCTCAGCGGTCCGTCGATAGCGCTGCAATTACTTTCGTTCTCTGTTTTTGTCCCAGTCTTTCACCCCATACTTCCTTGTTTAAAATCTCAACTCAAAAAAAAAAAAACCAAGAAAAAAATATTTCCTTCTCTGTTCTTATTCGTTTATTCGTTGTTTTAATCTGTTCATTCGTTCTTCGATCACGTGTTTCACCCCCATTTCCATTTTCCATTTCCCCAGATAGTTTTCACTGCTCAATTTTAAAATGTTTAAACTTTCCCCTGAAGAACTGTATTCTGTCGTATATTATAACACCTTTTCTTCTTCTTCTATAAAAGGATGCTTTCGACTTGCTCACCAAATCTATTCATTCCAAAAATTTTTCCATCTCTTACAGTTCCTCTTTCATACATTCCCTAAAGTCTCCTGCCTATTGTGTGTCATCCCCCCTCCAGCGTCCTCAAACGTATTTTTGACTCAAAGATCACAAGAAACTCATTTTGCAATAAATGTTCGTTTCCCATTAATCGTACACTTTCTAAAATCCAATCTCACCCCTCCCCTCCAAATCTTCCCCATCACCCCTTCCCTCCAAAACTTCCCCATCACCCCTCCCCTCCAAATCTACCCCCTTGCCCCTCCCCTCCAAATCTTCCCCATCACCCATCTCTTTCAAATCTTCCCCCTTGCCCCTCCCCTCCAAATCTTCCGCATCACCCATCCCTTTCAAATCTCCCCTCTTGCCCCTTCCCTCCTAAACTCCCCCCACACCCCTCCCCTCCGAGACTCTCCCTCGCTCCTCCCCTCCTATACTCCCCTCTCACCCCTCCTCCTCAAAGCGTCCTCCCCGCTTCTTCCCCCTTCCAAATTTCAACCTTCATCTCCCCCAACCTTCTGCCTCGCTCTTCCCCCTCCTCAAATAACACCTCACTGTGCCTCACCCAATCACCATCAAACCTTTTGTCCGCCCCATTCTTCCCTTTCTCCAAGCTATTCTGAAATCTCTGTCACACCTTCAACAGCTCTCCCGACCACTTCCTCCTCTTCCACATCTTACCCTACCCCCCCCCCCCCCCGTGTTCTGTATCCAATGCTCCCCCTTCTTCTTCATTAACGGTATGGACCTCAAACATCCGGGGCCTTTGCTCAAACTTGACTGATCTCTCCATACAGGTTGCTTCTGACAAACCAGACATGATCTGCTTAACAGAAACGTTCCTCCTTCATGATGTCTCTGATTCCTTGGTATCTCTCCCAGGTTACTCCCTCCTCCGGTATGATAGACCTGAGCCTCGTCCTGGAGGTGGGGTTGCTATCTTTATTAAAAAAACTCTCTTCCTCACTCGCCCTGCACTGCCCTCTCTCCATCTCACCCCCAGGAATACCTTTGGCTACGGCTTCCCCTTCGCTCCCACCTTTTGTTCATATGTGTGTTGTACCGTCCACCAAACAGTGATGACTCCATCTACATCTCGCTGTCTGATAATATGGACCAACTTCTATCTACCCATCCCAACTCTCTCTTCCTCATATGTGGTGATTTCAAATGTCACCATGCCAGTTGGCTGGGTGTGGGTACCTCTCTCACCAGCCATGGCTCTTCAGCAAAGGACTTCTGCGACTCACTGGGACTGACACAATATGTCAATTTCCCGACCCGGATCTCAGTCAACGGAGCATCTTCTCTTCTGGACTTGATTATGACTAACTTCCCTGAAAATGTCTGCTGCTCTTCTTCTACTCCAATCGGCTCATCTGATCATGTGCTTGTTAAAGTGGACATCTCTCTGACCATTCTCAGAGAGCCTCCTCAGCGTCGACGAGTCTGGCATTCAACTCAGGCCAACTGGCACGGTCTTCAAGCAGCCATCAATCATCTGGACTGGTCTCCCATCTCCACCGCCTCTGATATTAACTCATCCTGGGAATTCTTCCAAAGTAAATTGCTCTCTCTCATGCACAGATTTATCCCATCTCGTCTTCAGTTGTCATACCCATCCTCCCATCCATGGTACATGGAATCTTGTGGTGAGGCTGTTGCCCAGAAACAACTTGCTTTCGTCTCCTGGAAAGCAAATCCAACGGAAGGAAATCTCATTTCCTTTCACAAAGCCCGAAACAAGTGCGTATCCACCCTCAGGAGAGCCAGGAAACAATATCTCTCCGTTCTCAAGACCGAACTCTTATCTGTCTCCCTCTTCCAAATCCTGGTGGCATCTGGTAAAATCTGTTTCTGGTGTTTGTTCCCCCTCCATCCCCTCCCTCACCTCAAACGGCTACACGGCTGACTCCGCACGTGAAAAAGCTGAATGCCTCAACTCTGTGTTTGCCTCTAAATCTTGTGTCCCAAACCCATGCCTCTCTGTACCCACCGTACCCAGTCGTACCCAGCTGCTCCTGGACTCTGTGTCCTTTCCTCCTGACAAGGTGGAAAAGTTTCTGTCAACCCTCGACTCTGATTCTGCAACTGGACCTGACGGCATCAGCCCACGGGTCCTAAAATACTGTTCCTCCGCTCTTTCACTCCCTCTCTCTGTTCTCTTTACCCTCTCTTTTGCTCAAGGTCATCTGCCATCTGCTTGGAAATCAGCCAACATCACCGCTTTGCACAAAAAAGGTGCAAAAAACAAATCCTAGCAACTACAGACCAATCACCCTTCTCCCAATTATCAGCAAAGTCATGGAATCCATCATTGCTTCGGATATGAAATCTTTCCTCTTCTCCAATGGCTTGATCTCTGATCATCAATTTGGTTTCAGACCTGGTCACTCTACTCTGGACATGCTGCTTCTGCTTTCTCAACAATGGATGGAGGTGCTCAATGCCAAACAGGAAATTAGAGCTGTCTCCCTTGAAATATCACGTGCCTTCGATACGGTCTGGCACCCCGCTCTGCTCACCAAACTCTCCTCCTTTGGTATCCATGGAAATCTCCATGCATGGCTGGCGGACTTCCTCTCTCGTCGAGGTCAACGTGTGGCCCTGAATGGGTTTCTCTCATCTCCTCTTCCTGTTCAGGCTGGAGTTCCCCAAGGCAATGTTCTGGGCCCTGTGCTTTTTCTGGTCTTCATCAATGATCTCTCTGACTCTCTTGAAAATCCTCTCTATCTCTTTGCTGATGACTCTACTCTATGTCGCTCCATTCCTCATCCCTCAAATCGGCAGTCTGCAGCCTCCTCACTCTCTGCAGACCTGGACAAAATCACAAACTGGGCAAACAAGTGGAACATGTCTTTCAATCCTGACAAATCTCACACTCTTGCGATGTCTCTCTGAAAAGACCGACTGGACAACCCTCCCATCCACTTTCTGAATAATCCTCTCCAAGAAGTTCTGGCACTCAAGCTTTTGGGTCTCACTATCTGCCATGATCTTTCCTGGGAAAACCACATTTCAAATCTGGACTCCAAAGCCAGTCGCCGACTGGGCATCCTCCGTCGTGCGAAGTCCTTCCTTGGCACACCTGAGCTTCTCACCACATACAAAGCTTTCATCCGCAGCTCAATGGAATACTGCTCTCCCCTCTGGGCTGGTGCTCCTGCCTCACACCTAGCTCATCTTCACGCTGTTGAAACCAAAGCGTTCAGAATCATTGGAATCTCCCGCGATGAAGCTAACTCCAAGGGCCTTTCACTCACTCACCGCAGGCAGGTTGGTGGTCTTTCCGTCTTCTACCGACTCCTCTCTGGCCTTGCCCCCCCCCCCCCAGCTCTCTCTGGGCTCTGTCCCCCAAATATTCCTACAGGTCACACAAGATCTGCCTGCAACCCTCTTATGGTTAAACTGCCAAAATCAAGACCCTCTGCTCACCTTCACTCCTTCATTCCTCTTTTCTCCCACCTCTGGAACAAACTCCCTCACTCTCTTCAATCCCACTCCACCCTCCAGGTCTCTAAAACAGCTGTTCACCACCATCTCTTATCTTCCGCCATCCAAAACCTTGATCTTTTCTACACCCGCTAATTTCACCCCAAATCCACTTTTTTGAAATACCAACTTCCTTCCTGGAAGTCCTTGGTGTCCTTGTGTTTTATACTTCTCTTACCCCCCCCCCCTTCCCACGCCTCTTCCCCCCAAGCCCTCTCCCTCCCACACATCTCCCTGCTCTCAAATGTTGTGTTTGTGTGCTTCCCCTTCTCTCCCCATCTTGTCTTCCGCTCCCTCTTTTTATATATTTTGTTTGTCTGTTTGATTTGTTTGTGAAATAAATGTTAGCTCTTTCACGAACCTCGATTCTGTTTCCAAAAAAAAAGAAAAAAAAAAAAAGATATGAACTTGTTTACCATTTCCTCCTCCTCTTCCTCTTCCCACTCCTCTGGCTCCTCTGCAAACACCTCCTCACACTTCCCTTTCTCCTAATCAAACTTCACAAAGACCTTTTTCTCCATGTGTCCTTCGACCATACATTATCGTGTCGTCTGAATGGAAACTATGTACTTTTTCATAGGTACCCTGTCAATGCTGGAGAAGTAGGCGTATTGCGTATACTTTCTCCCATGATGTATTTCAGCCACAAGTCATACTTCCCAAAATCAACATCCAAGAAGACCAGACCACTTTCTACCCATAGTTAAGGAAATAATTTGGAATTTAGTCAGGGTGGCAGCGCCATCTCACCTACTCTTTGTGAAGGACACCGTGCAATATTTAGCTTCCACCGATGAATGCTAACAGACGGGTTGCCCAGTTTAACGTCCATCACATTGATATTGTGATGGAGCACACATTGATATATCGTACTTCCAGTGGTGTAGTGATGGTTTGTGGCGCTCGGGGCAAAGGTCAAAAATATCGCCCCCTGCAAGCACTGACATAGTCAGAAATTCCTATATTGAGGGGGCATATGAAAGAGCTCTAAGCTTCCCCAGCGGGATCAGCAGCAGGGCCCTGGAACCTGATCAAAACGAGAATATATGTAGATATGATCTGAGATGATTCGGCTTATTAACTACAAAGAATCCGGAAGAATTCCTATGTTTATAAACACGCGCCATGTTAAGGTGCATAGAGCAGTTTAATAGGTCCTTCCATGGCATGGTATTCCTATTACAAAATAAATAACAAAAACAATAATGACAGTGTAACAAAACATTTATTAATACTAATAAATTAACAACAATAATAATATTCGTACCATTTGGTAATAATAAAACGAACGTATAATCCCCGCCCTGGTCCAAGCAGACCTGGGCTTGATGAAAGGTAAACTAATGCTGAAGCAGTAGAGCAGCCAGGTATGTTACAAGGTAGTTAACAAAAACTACATCAAATGTGCGTGCAGCATGGTGTGGTATTTCTATGCAGCAAGGTATGGTATTTCTATGCAGCAAGGTGTGGTATTTCTATGCAGCAAGGTGTGGTATTTCTATGCAGCATGGTGTGGTATTTCTATGCAGCATGGTGTGGTATTTCTATGCAGCAAGGTGTGGTATTTCTATGCAGCAAGGTGTGGTATTTCTATGCAGCAAGGTGTGGTATTTCTATGCAGCATGGTGTGGTATTTCTATGCAGCAAGGTGTGGTATTTATATGCAGCATGGTGTGGTATTTCTATGCAGCAAGGTGTGGTATTTCTATGCAGCAAGGTGTGGTATTTCTATGCAGCAAGGTGTGGTATTTCTATGCAGCAAGGTGTGGTATTTCTATGCAGCATGGTGTGGTATTTCTATGCAGCATGGTGTGGTATTTCTATGCAGCAAGGTGTGGTATTTCTATGCAGCAAGGTGTGGTATTTCTATGCAGCCAGGTGTGGTATTTATATGCAGCATGGTGTGGTATTTCTATGCAGCAAGGTGTGGTATTTCTATGCAGCATGGTGTGGTATTTCTATGCAGCAAGGTGTGGTATTTCTATGCAGCAAGGTGTGGTATTTCTATGGCCTCGAAACTAGAGCTGATGAGACAGAACAGCAGAGGAAGGAAAGGAAGTTAAAGAACTCACTTGACACGTGATCCTGGTCTTGCTGATTGGGACATAACACCGTGAGATATCTAGATTTGATCGACGTAATTAAATAACAAACGTCCAACAGTTACACCCCTCCATCCCTTGGGCCAATGGGCGATCTCCATGTTACAGAGTGCATATTAAACCTCATTATACAAGATAAGAGATCTTCGCAGCAGGCAGCCCGATAATTACTAACACCGGAACACTGATTTATTTACTATGCGATGTGATAGAAATAGGAATTAGGAAAAAGTAAATACAGATGAAAATCAGTTTGTAAACATTGACATGACACTGACACGTAGCATGGAGTTTAAACTATAAAATGTGGTTCAGAAAGTTGCTTTTCGTGATCTCACGAGTTCGTTGAATTAAACTGTGTACACAATACAAACAAATGAAGCATTTGTAGCGGTTACCGCTGGATGCACACAATCGCCTTGCACCGGCCAGAACACGGCCAGACGCGCCTCTCCCAGGCATGCCCGGACTCACTGTTCCCGGGCACGCCCGAACCTCCCGGGCATGCCCGGTCTCGTCTTTCCCGGGCATGCCCGCTATCGCCTTTCCAGGGCTCGCCCAGAGCGTCCGGGCATGCCCGCTATCGCCTTTCCAGGGCTCGCCCAGAGCGTCCGGGCATGCCCGCTATCGCCTTTCCAGGGCTCGCCCAGAGCGTCCGGGCATGCCCGCTCTCGCCTTTCCAGTGCTCGTCCAGAGCGCCCGGGCACGCCCAGCCTCGACTTGCCAGGCCGCAGCCAAACACGCCCGGGCAGGTCCAGACTCGCCTTTCCAAGGCTCGCCCTTGACATCCGGGCATGCCCGGTATAGCTTTTGCCGGGCAAACTTCCCGACATAAATGTGTATATATATTGCTGCCCGATAAATGGGCTTTTGGTCAGAATACCTGAGCTGTTTTGTTTCAATAAAGCAACTCGGACGAATTCCGTCTTTGGTCGCGTCAATTCTTTCGACTCGCGTTGGAGCGCAGCTCCTTCACTGGTGACCTACAGACATGGACACGGCAGTGACTCTTAAACTGCCTACCTTCTGGGTGGCTCACGCGGCTGTTTGGTTTGCCCAGGCGGACTCCCAGTTCGCCCTGCGAGGCATCACCGCGGACGACACCCGCTTCCACCACGTCGTGGCAGCGCTCGGTTCCGCCACCGCGGCCCGCGCCCTGAGCCTCCTCGAGCACCCGCCGGCTGCCGACAAGTATGATGCGCTGAAGACGCTCCTCCTCGACGCTTTCGCCCTCTCACCGGCGGCACGCGCACGGCGCCTGCTCGACCTGCCCGAGCTCGGCGACACGCGCCCGTCCGAGCGCATGGACTATATGCTCTCGTTGCTCGGTGAGCACTCTCCGGATTTTCTGTTCCGCGAGTTGTTCCTTCGCCAGCTGCCTCACCCGGTACGCCTCGCCCTGGCTGGCACGTCGATCACCGATCCCCGCGCCCTCGCCAGGGAAGCCGATAAGATCTCCTCGGCGGGCCAACACATCGGCGCGGCTACCTGGAGCCTGCCGCCGTCCGAGGCGACGCCCACGACGCCCGAGCGCCCTGCGCGGTTGGAGTCCGAACTGCCGGTGAAACTGGCAGCCGCCACGCCGCACCGACCGCTTCCGACACGACGGCCGGGGCCTCCACCTGACCAGGCGTGGTGTTATTACCACGCCAGGTTCGGACACAAGGCTCGGACGTGCCGACCCCCGTGCACTTTCGGCAAGTCGGGAAACGGCCGGGCCGGCGTTCATTCCCAGCCATGAGCGCCGGCCACTCGGGCAACTTGCTTTTTATTCGGGACAAAGCGTCCGGGCGGCGTTTCCTTTGTGACACCAGCGCCCAACTGAGCGTTATACCCGCCTCCGAACAGAACAGGCGGGACGCCGTTTGCGGCCCCTCTTTGGTCGCTGCTAATGGCTCGGCCATACGCACTTTCGGCCCGCGCAACGTCACCCTCTGCTTCGGCAGCCAGCACTTTCAGTGGACCTTTGTGACCGCCTGCGTCCCCATGGCTTTGCTGAGCGCCGACTTCCTCTGCGCGAACGGGCTGCTGGTCGACGTCAAACGTCGTCGCCTTGTCAACGCCGAGACCTTCAGCTCCCTGGCGTGCACGATGAGCAGCTCCGCGCCGACCGAACTGGCGTGCGCCCTCCCGACGGCGAACGAGTTCGCTCGCCTGCTCGCGGAATTCCCGGCCCTCACACGGCCGACGTTTTCGGCCGTCGCAGTGCGGCATGGGATCGACCACCACACACCCACTACGGCCCGCCGGTCTACGCCAGGGCCCGCCGCCTCGACCAGCCAAGCTCGCCGTGGCAAAGGCCGAGTTCGACACGTTGGAGCACCTCGGCATCGTGCGGCGCTCCAATAGCGCGTGGGCCTCACCACTGCACATCGTTCCAAAGCCGGGGGGCAGATGGCGCCCGTGTGGCGACTACCGCCGCCTCAACGACGCTACCACCCCCGACAGGTACCCGATGCCGCACATCCAGGACTTTTCCGCCCGTTTGGCGGGACGGGTCATATTTTCCAAAATTGACCTGATACGGGGATACCACCAGGTACCTGTCCGGGCGGCCGACGTCCCGAAGACAGCCGTCATCACGCCGTTCGGCCTGTTCGAATTTTTGAGGATGCCGTTTGGCCTCAAGAACGCGGCCCAGGCGTTCCAGCGCTTAATGGACGGCGTGCTGCGCGACCTGCCATTTCTTTTCGTCTATCTGGACGACATCCTCGTCGCCAGCACGTACCGCGCCGAGCACCTCCTCCACCTCCGAACACTGTTCGGTCGCCTCAGCGAGCCCGGCTTCATTGTCAACCCGGCCAAATGCCACTTCGGCACGACGACCGTTGACTTTTTGGGCCACCGCATCACCAAGACCGGGGCCGTGCCGCTGCCGACCAAGGTCGAGGCCATCACCACGTTCCCGTGTCCCCGTTCCATCAAGGCCCTACAAGAGTTCCTCGGCATGGTGAATTTTTATCAGCGATTCGTGCCCCGCGCTGCTCAGCTCATGCGGCCCCTTTACGAGGCCCTCCGGGGCAAGCCGGCCAAGCATGACATCGTTTGGTCCGCGGCCATGGACGCGGCCTTCGCGAGCGCAAAACGGGCCCTCGCCGATGCAACGCTGCTGGCTCACCCGGTGCTCAACGCGCCCATCGCCCTCACTACGGACGCCTCCAACTACGCGGTGGGCGCCGTCCATGAACAATGGGTGGACGGGGTTTGGCAGCCACTCGCTTTTTTCAGCCGGCAGCTCCGGCCGAACGAGTTAAAATACAGCACGTTCGACCGCGAGCTGCTCGGTCTATTCCTGGCCGTTCGCCATTTCCGACACCTCCTGGAGGGCCGCCCGTTCACGGCTTTCGTCGACCACAAGCCGTTGGTCTACGCAATGGCCAAAGTCACAGAGCTGTGGTTGGCCCGCCAGCAGCGCCACCTCTCCGCCGTGTCGGAATTCACCACGGACATCCGGCACGTCGCCGGCAAAGACAACGCTGTGGCCGACTGTCTTTCTCGGGCCAGCGCGAACGCGGTCCACCTCGGCGTGGACTTCGCGCTCATGGCGGCCGACCAGACCACCGACACCTCGGTGCAGGCCCTCCGGGCGGCGGACACGGGCCTCCGCCTGGCCGACATCCCCTTCGCGGGCACCGTCCTGCTCTGCGACGTCTCCCAGGGCCAGCCTCGCTCCATCGTGCCCGTTTCCTGGCAGCGCCGCATCTTCGCCTCCATCCACGGCCTTTCTCACCCGGGCCGGAAAGCTTCTCAGAAGCTGGTGTCGGCGCGTTTCGTATGGCACGGCCTTCAACGGAACGTCCGCGACTGGGCCAACGCCTGCACGGCCTGCCAGCGGGCCAAGGTCCACCGCCACACCCAGGCCCCGCTGGCACCTTTCACCGTGCCTGCATGGCGTTTCGACCACGTCCACGTGGACCTGGTGGGTCCCCTGCCCCCATCGCGGGGGTTCACCCACCTGCTCACCATGGTGGACAGGACCACCAGGTGGCCGGAGGCCGTGCCCCTCACCTCTACCACCACCGCCGACGTGGCGCAGGCGTTCATCGCCACCTGGGTCGCGCGCTTCGGCGCACCGGCGGACATCTCGTCCGACCGCGGCCCACAGTTCACGTCCGAACTTTGGGGCGCGGTCGCCCGCTCGTTGGGGGTCACGCTGCACCGCACCACGGCCTACCACCCCCAAGCCAACGGGTTGTGCGAGCGGTTTCACCACTCCATGAAGGCCGCACTCATGGCCGGCCTTCAGGACGACGGTTGGACCGACCTGCTGCCGTGGGTCCTTTTGGGCCTCCGCACGGCCCCCAAGGAGGACCTCTGGGCGTCCGCCGCCGAGCTCGTCTACGGCCAGCCGCTCCGCGTCCCGGGCGAGTTCGTGCCCGACGCTACCAGTCCCTGGTCCGCCGCACACCAGCGCTCGGACCTCCAGGAGGCCGCCCGCCGATTTGCCCCCATGCCAACGTCCCGCCACGGTGGCCCCCAGTCCTACGTCCCCCGGGCGCTTCGCACAGCGGAGTACGTCTTTGTGCGTCATGACGCGCACCAGGGGCCACTCCGGCCGCCGTACGACGGGCCCTTCCGGGTCCTGCGACGGGGCGACAAGTCCTTTGTCGTCGACGTTGGCGGCCGGTCGGACCGGATCTCTGTGGACCGCCTCAAACCGGCGCACATGGACGTCGACCGACCACCACGGTTGGCCCTTCCTCCGCGGCGAGGCCGCCCCCCGTCCACAGTTCCCCCCCGCTCAACCACCCACCACCACGTCGGACCCCTCCCCACGACCCTCCAGGGGTCGCTTCGGCCGGGTCATCCGGACCCCCCTTAAATTGACCCTGCCGGTGCAGGTCGATTCTGGAGGGGCGTGTGTAGCGGTTACCGCTGGATGCACACAATCGCCTTGCACCGGCCAGAACACGGCCAGACGCGCCTCTCCCGGGCATGCCCGGACTCACTGTTCCCGGGCACGCCCGAACCTCCCGGGCACGCCCGGTCTCGTCTTTCCCGGGCATGCCCGCTATCGCCTTTCCAGGGCTCGCCCAGAGCGTCCGGGCATGCCCGCAATCGCCTTTCCAGGGCTCGCCCAGAGCGTCCGGGCATGCCCGCTATCGCCTATCCAGGGCTCGCCCAGAGCGTCCGGGCATGCCCGCTCTCGCCTTTCCAGTGCTCGTCCAGAGCGCCCGCGCACGCCCAGCCTCGTCTTGCCAGGCCGCAGCCAAACACGCCCGGGCAGGTCCAGACTCGCCTTTCCAAGGCTCGCCCTTGACACCCGGGCATGCCCGGTATAGCTTTTGCCGGGCAAACTTCCCGACATAAATGTGTATATATATTGCTGCCCGATAAACGGGCTTTTGGTCAGAATACCTGAGCTGTTTTGTTTCAATAAAGCAACTCGGACGAATTCCGTCTTTGGTCGCGTCAATTCTTTCGACTCGCGTTGGAGCGCAGCTCCTTCATATTAAACGTTTTTTTTGAGGGTATCATTTGGCTCCCCCTCCACTTCACGCCCGGTGCGGTCGCCCCCTCCACCCTCCCCCATCACTACGCCACTGCGTACTTCAATACAAAACATCAGGGTGACAGTTTATAGAACCTCCTCTCGTTGTGTCCTACATTGCAAATGATGCACATATTGTACATTCAAATTAAAATCAAGACTTTCTGGATGAATTTTGATCAGACGGTTGCAAAAACTTTTCAAGTATATTTGTTTGTTTATTAGACAGTCAACTGCATTGGGCAAAATAAATCAATTCCTACAGATAAAGCGAAGATCGTGCAATGGCCCAATGGTCGACAAGCATTCGACCGAATGAATGAAACTCGGTATTAAAAAGCAGGGAAGAAACTTTTTTCTTGCTTCAGATTCTCTTCTTCTTTACATAGATATATTATTTTATCCATGCTTGATACATGGAAGAAGAAGAAGACGAGTCATTTTGCATCTTCAGATGCATAGGGCTGTCAAAGCAGTTCCTTGGCTATTGTGCACAATCCTGGACGGGTCGTCACTCAGACGCAGGATATTCAAATGGCTCATTCATCCCAGCAAGCTGGTACTCATTTTTCCAGCCTTGGTAGGATGACAGGCTGAGTCAACCCACCTGGTGTTAATTCAATGGCATGACAGGGGCTTGAACTCAGGATCTTGAGATCTCAAGCCAGCTACCTTAACTGGCCAAGACCAGACTCTTGATACATATGGTTGTGGAAAAAAAAAATTGGATCTGACAGAGGCATAGATAGAGTCAAAAGGCCTTTTTCTGTATTTGAGGAAAATTGCAATCACCTTACATTATGTATATGGACTGGAAGGAAGTACATGAATCATTAAGATAGTTTTATAAAATAGTAATAACCGCTCCTTCCGGGAGTGAAACGTTGTGTCAATACCCCCACCCTCAGGCAGGGATCAGTGGTTAACCCACTTGCACTATTCCACATGTACAGGTGAAAATTGCAAGTCAACTCCCCAGATTGGTCCAGCCATTTTGATCCTGCAATGATCAGACGTGTACGCATAAACACGTACAGAGTATTGTCTTATTTTTGATAAAGCTAGAAACACGTGCTTCCTATGGGAGTGGCATGCTGGGGTAATCGTGGGGTAAATATGCCGGTATTTTGTGCTAAAGCTAGTAATCCCCCCCTGTTTCCAGCAGAGGTCAGTAAACCACTTGCACTGTGCCACGTGTTGAGGCAAAAATCCTAGGTCGTCTCCACACCCATGGAGATTAACCAGCCGTTTTCGACTCTATAATTATTATCAGATGTACTACATACACACGGATAATTACCTTATTTTATATAGTAGAATGCAAACCTTTTTTCTTCCTTTGGACAAAACTTCACACACATGCAGGAGGCTACATGTGACAGAAGCAATTATGATTTGAGATCAGCAATAAAATAGATCAATGAGTTCAACATAACATGTTCTTGGTTATTAAAGAACTTTTGAATAAGGAAAAGCAATGAAGAAACAGCACCTCATACCACTTGCTAGTTGTGGTAATGCCGACAGAAGAGCTGCTAGGAGCAGCATTCACTATGACAGTAGCCTATTGTCTCCATAAATGACACGAGTTTAACACACAAATACGAACATGACGAAGTCCAACAAGTAAGGAATGAGATCAAGTTGATTACGCACAAGAAAGCTTGTGGGACAGGCGGTGAAAGCAAAACTTTGTAATTGGCCGATCAATTATTCTAAATACTGAAGGTTCAGTGAAAGTCAAATAACAAGTCTGCCAGTCCTCAGAAGGTGCACACCTCATACAAAGGACCAAAAAGAGTGGAATATACTGAGGAATGCCAGTGGGTAGAAGGGAAAGAAGGACAGAATTGTTTGAGGGCAACAAAACCGGGCATCTGACAACAAAACTGCCGACTGGGCATCCTCCGTTGTGCGAAGTCCTTCCTTGGCACACCTGAGCTCCTCACCACATACAAGGCTTTCATCCACAGCTCAATGGAATACTGTTCCCCCCTCTGGGCCGGTGCTCCTGCCTCACACCTAGCCCGGCTTCACGCTGTTGAAACCAAAGCTTTCAGAATCATTGGAATCTCCTGCGATGAAGCTAACTCCGACGGCCTTTCACTCACTCACCGCAGGCAGGTTGGTGGTCTTTCTGTCTTCTACCGACTCCTCTCCGGCCTTGCTCCCCCAGCTCTCTCTGTGCTCTGTCCCCCCCAATCTTCCTTCAGGTCGCACAATATCTACCAGCAACCCTCTTATGGTTAAACTGCCAAAATCTAGGCTCTCTGCTCACCTTCACTCTTTCATTCCCCTTTTCTCCCGCCTCTGGAACAAACTCCCCCACTACCTTCAATCCCACTCCTCCCTCCAGGTCTTTAAAACAGCTGTTCACCACCATCTCTTATCTTCCCCCATCCAAAACCTTGATCTTTTCTACCCCCGCTAATTTCACCCCAGATTCACTTTTTTTTAATTCCAACTTCTTTGCTGGAAGTCCTTGCAGTGTCCATATGTTTTATACCTCTCCCACCTCCCCCCAAGCCCTCTCCCTCCCACAGTTCTCTCGATGTCCCTGCTCTCAAATGTTGTGTTTGTGCCCTTCCCCCTCTCTCCCATCTTGTCTACCGCTCCCCTTATTTTGTGTTTTATGTGTCGGTTTGACTTTTTGTGTGATTAATGTTAGCTCTTTCACGAGCCTCGATCTTGTATACAAAAAAAGAAAAAAAGAAGAGGAAGAGGACACCTGCGGTTGGGTTTGCATGCAAGACAACTAAATGCACACTTACATTCAGTCGCTTATCGTGTTCACACTGTACTGTGTACTTACATAAAAGTTACGATATCTTTGTGCACCTAATTTTCATCGGGAGTCCTAAACTTCAATAACTGATAAAACACACACATTGAAGAATGGCTTCGGATGGTGCAAGAGGTCAACATCTAAGAGTGATCGACTTTAAAAAGAACCCAAACTGAAAGGCATGTTCCTTACCAGGGAAAATCACTACATTTAAATGATCGATGAAAGTTTTGTTTTTTTGATTTATAACCATACCGAGGCTAAACATGTGCAGATCTAATATTATTATTATCTTCCATAACAATACACTTGTTCGTGAGTGTGTGTGTCCATCCGTGTTTGTGCAACGATCCTACTCATGGATTGATTGGACAGCTGGCTTGACTCGACCCACCTACAATTTCATCCTGATGAAAAATTTTACGGCTGCCATTTTGGTGCTCACTGCTATGCGAAGCTAAAGGCGACGCGGAGCTGTCATATTCACAATCGCTATACACTCCCTATACATTTTCCATTCATTGTAAAACCACCAAAGTGACAGTTAAAATAATTTTGAGCTGATCGGTGTCACGGTTGTTGTGAAGATCTGCCTCAGCGATCGAGACAGCAGTCTGCTAACTTATGCACCACCCAAATAACTATGTGGCATTCTCTCAAGCAGAGACTAAACCCATGTCATTAGAAATTTGTCCGACGTCGTATTTACTTTTTTAGATTTTTCAATTCAAAATATTAGATTTTTACAAAATGTTATCATAATAAAAATCATTTAAGCCGCATGTGCAAAATACTTCCGGCTGAGTAACAGAGATGCGTTTTCACTCCACTGCGCATGTGCAGTATCTCTCCACACCCGCTTGCTGGAAAACAATCAGTCTATTAACGAGAGCGGCCATTGTGGGAAGCAGTACGTACGCAACTTGCATTGCATATTTCTTTATAAACCGAGCTGTGATGATTAGCTGTTAATCCCTACATCATGCATAATGAGTGCGTAGAGACCTGCAAGTGCTTCACCAAGCACACTTCACATCAAGAAGCAGCGACAGAGTGTAACTTTAGCAGTGCAGTTGGACATTATTAATAGACATTAGCATGGTCAAAGAACAACACACACAGATTGGCCGTATACGGTACATGGAATCGCTGCATCTACTCTGCATTTGATTATTAAAAGTTCTCCGAAAATGAAGCTACCATTGTAACACTCGGAAAACCCATGGGCACTAAAGGCCTCCTTTGTTTGGTTGTAGAAAACCCATTGCCTCCCTTGTTTGGTAGTAGAAAACCCATTGCCTCCTTTGTTTGGTCGTAGAAAACCCATTGCCTCCTTTGTTTGGTCATAGAAAACCCATTGCCTCCTTTGTTTGGTAGTAGAAAACCCATTGCCTCCTTTGTTTTGTAGTAGAAAGCCCATGGCCTCCTTTGTTTTGTAGTAGAAAGCCCATGGCCTCCTTTGTTTTGTAGTAGAAAGCCCATGGCCTCCTTTGTTTGGTAGTAGAAAACCCATTGCCTCCTTTGTTTGGTCGTAGAAAACCCATTGCCTACTTTGTTTGGTCGTAGAAAACCCATTGCCTCCTTTGTTTTGTAGTAGAAAGCCCATGGCCTCCTTTGTTTTGTAGTAGAAAGCCCATGGCCTCCTTTGTTTGGTAGTAGAAAACCCATTGCCTCCTTTGTTTTGTAGTAGAAAGCCCATGGCCTCTTTTGTTTAAAGTTTCACATCGATCGGACAAGGACTTCACTTCCGGTCCCTCGGGCGACAAGGCTTGCTTCGAGCTCTCCACGGCATCGAAGTTTGAGTGTTTTCCCATTCATGTCTTTGTCGGGTTTCCGCTGGTTGTTTTGTTGTGTGTGTGTTGTTGTGTGTTTCTGTTTAGTTTTGGTTTTGTGGTTGTTGCGGATTTGTGTGTGATTGGTCGTTTTTTATTCGCGCGTCGTGCGCGGCCTGGTCCTTCCGGGCTCCCTTCCCCCCGTCAGTGTTTTGTGAGTGTAAGTTCTTTCCTTCATAGTATTTGCTTGTTTCTTTGATTTTCTTTTCTCCCCCCTGCCTCTCGCAGGCATCTTACCCTTTGTCCGGCATTTTTAAAAACAGGACAAACGGATAGACAAAGAATTCTATATTGATTCTTTCTCTCCTCCCAGACACATGCTTGTTCGCTCTCCTCCTCGTCTCGACTTGTGCCCCGCCCCCTGTATCTCGTTTTTCTTCCGCCTCTGCTCCTTCTTTCTCAAATCCACGTGCTCGCTTGGAGACTTTTCCCAGATTGTTTTTCATGGTTTTCATGGTTCTGTTTGAATATGTTTAAACCGCAGCCGTGATGCTGACGCGCCCCCCCCCCCCCCCCCCCGCCCAGAATTTCCATGTTTTAAACGTTTCCCAGTGTGTACCCTGGTCAGAATAGGTACACCGTATCCCTGCGTGTCGTAAGAGACGACTAAGAGGGTTGGCGTCAGGAAGGGGATCCGGCCATAAAAACATTGCCTCAAAAAGAGAACCATGACTATTACAACTACATATGGGCAGGGTGCAGCCCGAAGTGGAGATCGGTTTCTGAGGTTTGGGACATGGATGTAGGGACAATGACAGGGAGATCAGGAGAAGTGGTGGAAGTATGGTTTGCCGCTGGGAGATTGGTAGTTTGGAGATCAGGTCCAGGGAGATCAGGTCGTTTGACGCTGCATTTGCCGCTTTGCCTCCTCAACCTTGGCCTCGTGCTCGTCTCTTCGTTCCTGTCTGCCCTCTGCATGGTCCCGGCTCTGCTCCTGGCTTCACCTGCTCGGCTCCTTCGCTGTTTCCTCGGGCCCACTCCCGTGGGTTGTGTCGATTGTTTCGCCTCCTCACCCTTGGCCTCGTGCTCGTCCCTTCGCTCCTGCTGGCCTCTGCATGGTCCCGGCTCTGCTCCTGGCTTCACCTGCTCGGCTCCTTCGCTGTTTCCTCGGGCTCACTCTCGTGGGTTGTGCCCATTGTTTGCAGCGGCGGTGGTGGCGGTTTGCCGCCATGATCTTGATTAGCGGCGGCGGTCATTTGCCGCTGCATTTGCCGCTTTGCCTTCTCAACCTTGGCCTCGTGCTCGTCCCTTCGCTCCTGCTGGCATGGCTCTGCGGTACTCCGCCACAAGGCTTCTCCTGCTTAAAACCCGCTCCACCCCATCATGCATCTCTGCAATCAAATCAAATGGACTCCTGCGTCGACCCAGGTACATTCACCGTGGCTCCGGTCGTAAGTTTGTTTATTTACAATCAGGTCACTCCATCCCCATCCTCTGGTCGGCTCAGCGCACTCCCACTCATCGTCCCAACACACCTGGTCACAACAACGCACAAAATCGCACCTCCTGTCTGCGAACCCTGGCCAAATCACCTGGATTCATACCCGCCGTACAAAACAACATCAAGCTCACCCTGTTCAACACCCGGTCCCTCAACAATAAATGCCTCATCCTGAACGACTACATCCTGGAAAATAAACTGGACTTTCTCTGTCTCACTGAGACCTGGCAACAACCACTGGACTACGACACGCTCAACCTCACCACACCCAATGGATATTCTTACATCAATAAACCACGCTCGGAGGGCCGAGGTGGTGGAATTGCCGTTATTCACCGACAAGACATCAAGACCAACCTCATCTCCATCTCATCTGCCCCATCATTTGAACACCTGGCTTTTAAACTCTCTGGTCACACACAGTCAGTCATGGCTGTTGTCTACCGCCCTCCCAAACCACACCCATCATTCCTGTCTGACTTCTCCTACTTTCTGACCCAGCTATGTTCCCTCTCCCCCTCAATCCTCCTCCTTGGTGATTTCAATATCCACATGGACTCCACTGACTTCACCGATTTACTCACCTGCTTTAACCTCACTCAACATGTCAACTTTCCTACCCATAACCGTGGTCACATTTTGGACCTTGTCTGCTCTACTGGACTAATTTTGCACCATCTCTCTGGCTCCGACCTCACTCTCTCTGACCACCTAGCCATCACTCTGACCATCAACATCCCCACCCCAGCACCAAGGCATTATCGCACTATCAACTTCCGTAAGCTAAACGCTCTTTCACCTGCCTCATTCTCATCGACCCTCTCTGAAAAAATGTCCACTTCTCCCTTCGTTGACCTCCACACCCCTTCTGACCTCACTGACTACTACAAGCACACTCTCTCCTCCTGCCTTGACCAACTTGCGCCTATAAAAACCAAAACAGTTTCTTTCACCCATTCTGCTCCCTGGTTTACCCCTGAACTCCGCCTGATGAAAACTCGTGCTCGCCAACTTGAAAGACTCCGCAATAAAACAGGTCTCACAGTTCACTCCCAGGCCTACAAGGACCACATACAACACTATAAAGATGCCCTCTCCCGCGCCCGCTCCGCCTACTACTCTCAAATTATCCACTCTGGCTCCGGAAACCCAAAAGCACTCTTCTCTACAATAAACAAACTCCTCAGCCCCCTGAACACCACCACCCAGTCATTCACAATAGACAACTGCATCTCCTTCCTTTCATTCTTCCAACGCAAAATTGAAAACATCTACAACAGCTTGACCACCGCTGCACCCGCTCCCCCTCAAACCACCTGCCCCCCCTTATCCTGCCATCCCCTGTCTCAATTCTCCCCAGTCTCCCCTACTGACCTCTCTGAACTCCTCATCGGAATGAAAACTGCCACCTGCACTCTTGACCCCATCCCCTCCAGCTTTGTCAAGGCCTCCCTTCCTGCTCTCTCTCTACTTATCATTGCAACAATAAACTCCTCCCTGTCTACAGGCATCGTCCCACCATCCCTCAAAATTGCTGCTGTTACCCCCATTGTGAAAAAACCTGGACTAAACCCTGACACCCTAAATAACTTCAGACCCATCTCCAACCTACCCTTTCTGTCAAAGGTTTTGGAACGCGCTGTAGCCAATTAACTCAAACATCACCTCTCTGCCAATAACCTGTATGAAACATTCCAATCCGGATTCCGCTCCAACCACAGTACTGAAACTGCTCTCCTCAAAATCACCAACGACCTTCTCCTCTCCTCTGACACTGGCAACCTCAACATTCTCATCCTCCTCGACCTCAGCGCCGCCTTTGACACCATCGATCACACCATCCTCCTCACCCGACTTGAAACCACCTTTAACGTTACCGGCACTGCCCTCTCTTGGATTAAATCATACCTCTCTGACAGACGTCAGTTCATCTCCATCAATAACTGCAAATCCCCCACTGCTCCCCTCCCCCAAGGTGTCCCCCAAGGTTCAGTTCTTGGCCCCCTCCTCTTCATCCTTTACCTGTCCCCCCTCGGTCACTTAATCCGCCGTCATGGTCTCCAATTCCACTGCTTCGCCGATGACATCCAGCTTTTCATCTCCACCAAGTCCATCTCCACCGCCACCCACTCTATCCTGACAAACTGCATCACTGAAATAAAATCCTGGCTTCAAATCAACTTCCTCAAACTTAACTGTGATAAATCTGAAATAATCATCATTGGCCCAAAAACGCTCACCAAGTCCACCCATAACTTTGCCCTCAACATCGACGGTTTCCCAGTATCCACCTCCCCTCACATCCGGAATCTTGGCATCATCTTTGACCAAACCCTCTCCTTCGACAAATACACTAAACAGATCACAAAGACAGCCTTCTTTCACCTGAAAAACATCGCCCGTCTCCGTCCATCCCTCTCCTCCGTGGCTGCAGAAACCCTCATCCACGCCTTCATCACTTCCCGTCTGGACTACTGCAATAGCCTCCTTTATGGTTCACCCTCAACAATCACCAATAAACTCCAATACATTCAGAACTCCGCTGCCCGTCTACTCACCCATTCCCGGACCCGTGACCACATCACCCCCGTCCTTTACAAGCTTCACTGGCTCCCCATCTCCCAGAGAATCTAGTACAAAATCCTCCTCTTGACCTACAAAGCCCTCCATAACCTGGCCCCATCCTACCTGGCTGACCTCCTCTCCAGACACACTCCCACCCGCAACCTCCGCTCTGCTGGTACCAACCTCCTGACCCCCCCCCATCCGGACCAAATTTAGATCCTGGGGGGACAGGGCCTTCTCCTTCGCTGCTCCCACCCTCTGGAACTCGCTACCTCACACCATCAGAGACTCCTCCTCACTCACCACATTCAAAACATCACTCAAGACCCACCTGTTCAACACTGCATTCAACATTTAACCCACAGCATCTAACCCCTGACTATCTCCTCTCCTTCTCCCTCCTTTGTGCTTTGAATATTTCCCTATTGATTCTTCTTTTTTTGCAATTGTCTTTATGTTTTGCTATGCATTATGTTTTGCACTCTGTCAAAGCGTCTTTGGGCTTCCTGAAAAGCGCTATATAAAATAAATGCATTATTATATTATTATTAAGTATTGGTCAGAAGAAGAGTGGACATATGTTGTGTGCAAGAGACGAGATGGAAGGGAAGTAGTGTGAGAATGGTGAAGGGTAGGCAGGGACAGAAATACAAGTTTGTGTGACAAGGGTGCCCGGAGGGCGTGAATGGTGTTGGTGTCCTGTTTTCTGAGGAGTTTGTAGACAGTGTGGTGAGTGTGACTAGAGTGAGTGATAGGTTGATGATGGTGAAAATGATGATTGGAAAGCTCTTGGTGAACGTCATCTCGGGATATGCTCCGCAGGTTGGTCGAAGCGATGAAGAGAAGGACAAGTTCTGGTGTGCGATAGAGAAGCTGATGGAAAAGGTGAAAGATGAGGAAGTTGTTGTGGTGGGAGGAGACCTGAATGGACATGTGGGAAGGAGTATGGATGGTTTTGAGGGAGTTCATGGGGGTTACGGATATGGTGTGAGAAATGGAGAAGGTGAAAGGATTTTGGAGTTTGCTGATGGAGCTGATTTGTTGATTTGTAATACTCAGTTCCAGAAAGAGGATAATAAGCTTGTTACATACACGTCAGGTGGGTCGACGACAACCATTGACTACATGATGGTGCATAGGCGAGATAGGGGGCACCTCCGGGACACAAAGGTGATCCCGGGGGAGGAGGCTGTTTCACAGCACCACTTGGTTGTCTGCGACATAAGGGTGAAAGGTGCGAGGAGAGCTCGGCGGGTGAAGTACCAACCGAGAATGAAGGTGTGAAGGTTGAAAGAAGTGACAGTAAGGGAGGCATTAAAAGAGAGGCTGAGTAGGGTAGAGGATGATGTGGTTGAGCTTGAAAGTGGTTGGATGTCAATGAAAGCTAGTCTGTTGGGAGCCGTTGGTGAGGTATGTGGATGGACAAAAGGACCACCGAGCCACTCGGAAACATGGTGGTGGGATGATGAAGTTGGAAAGAGGATTGACGAGAAGAGGCAGAAGTTCAAGGAGTGGCAGAAGGCAAAGGGTACGGGAGCAGATACAGCAGAGCATGAAAGTTATAAGGCAGTCAGGAAGGCTGCAAAGAAAGAGGTAGCAAAGGCGCAGGAGGCATGGAGGAAAATGTTCGGAGAACGCTTGGATTCGGAAGAGGGTCAGAAAGCAGTATTCAGGATTGCAAAGCACATAGCGAAAGAGAGGTGTGATGTGATGGGGGTGAGTTGCTTGAAGGATGAAGTGGGACAAATCGTTGTCGACCCAGATGGAATTAAAGGAAGATGGAAAAGATATATGGAAATGCTGTTGAATGAAGAGAATGAATGGGATGGCAACATAGAGAGTAACCCAGTTTTAGGACCGGCAGAGAAGATAACTGAGAAGGAAGTTGAGGAAGCGATAAAAGCAATGAAGAGTGGAAAAGCGGGAGGGCCGACGGGAGTTGTGGGAGATATGTTGAAGGCAGCAGGAAGTTGGGGTGTGAAGAGAATGACAGAGATCTGTTAGCTGGTGGTGAAAGAAGGCCGCATTCCAGTGGGTTGGGAACTGAGTACCCTCATCCCTCTATACATGGGGAAAGGTGACCCTCTGGAGTGTGGCTCGTACCGAGTGATAAAGTTATTGGAGCATGGAATGAAGGTATTGGAAAGGTTGTTGGAGAGGAGGATAAGGAAGAAAGTGAAGATCGACGAAATGCAGTTTGGATTTATGCCAGGAAGAGGAACGACAGACGCGCTTTTCATTGTGAGGCAGTTGCAGGAGAAGTACATGGAGAAGAGGAAGAAGTTGTTTTTTGGGTTTGTTGATCTGGAGAAAGCATTCGATAGGGTTCCACGCAAAGTATTGACATGGGCATTGAGGAAGTTAGGAGTGGAGGAATGGTTGATCAGAGTAGTGATGGCAATGTACAAAAGAGCGCGCACAGCTGTAAGGACGAAGGACGGGAACAGTGGTGAGTTTGAGGTGAAGGTGGGAGTGCATCAGGGGTCGGTACTAAGTCCACTACTATTTGTAGCTGTGATGGAGGTGCTGGCTCAGAACGTAAAGGAGGATTTACCATGGGAGTTTTTGTATGCAGATGATCTGGTGTTGATTGCGGAAAGTATGGATGGACTGAAGGAAAAGATGAACAAGTGGAAGGAATGTATGGAGACAAAAGGTCTGAAGATGAATATCGGAAAGACGAAGGTGATGGCAAGTGGTAAAGCATGTGGTGAGGTGGAAAGAACTGGGAAGTGGCCGTGTGCTGTGTGCAGGAAGGGTGTCGGAGTGAACTCCATTCAATGTACAATGTGCGCTGAGTGGGTTCATCAAAAATGTAGTTGTCTGAGAGGGTCATTTACCAGTGTGGCAGCTACATTCAAATGTAAGGTGTGCACAGACGGAGCTGCAAATGGAGGAAATGTTGAGTTGGATCTTGGAGACGGCGTGAAGCTGGAAGGTGTGAAAACATTTTGCTACCTCGGAGACATGCTGAATGGAGAAGGTGGATCAGACTCGGCAACGGTTGCTCGAGTGAGATGTGCATGGAAGAAGTTTCGGGAACTGAGTGGCATGCTGATGAAGAGGAGAGTGTCGTTGAAGCTGAAGGGAAAGGTGTATGCTGCATGTGTGAGAAGTGTTATGATTTATGGGAGCGAGACATGCGTAATGAACGTAGAGCAGCAACGAAGGCTGGAAAGGGTGGAAATGCGAATGGTTCGATGGATGTGCGGAGTATCGTTGAGAGAGAGGAAGACAAATGATGGATTGCGAAAGATGATGGGAATATTGCCTGTGATTGATGCTGTGAAGAGGAACAGGTTGAGATGGTTTGGTCATGTGTTGAGGAAGGATGAAAGTGACTGGTTGAGAAGAGTGATGGAAATTAATGTAGAAGGAAGTAGAGGACGGGGAAGACCGAGAAAGACTTGGCTAAAGACAGTGGAAGAAGAAATGCGGGCAAGGGGGTTAACAAGGAGAGATGCATAAAATAGGGCAAAATGGAGAAGATTGTCATGGGGACCGCAAGGCTAACCCCCGCTCTAGCAGGGAAAATGGCCTTAAAATGCATGTTGTGTTGTTGTATCGATCGGACAAGCGGTTTAAGAGAAAACATTTTCAAACAAAAATATATAGACGTGGACACTCACAAACAGACAGACAGACGCATTGCAATCGTCTCACATCTCCTTCGAGGCGAGGCTAACTAGCGCAAGTGGACTCTCGCAAACGATCAAATATGGACGCATAAGTAAAAAGCTACGACAGATCATTAATGCTGCCGAAAGTGTGTATGACGAAAAACATTGCTGATTTAAATTTTTTTATGCGTTAACAGCGCCACCTGTAGCGGTGATCTGGCTATGTAAGATAATCTCAATTGACCAAATACAGGACAAGTTGTCATCAACAAAGTATTTTGAGAATATTTCGAGGTCTGCTTCCTAAAATATGCTCCTTGTTATTGTCAAAAAATAAAATAAAGATGACAAAATTATCGGCAATCCAAGGATATGATGCATTTTATACACCTCCTACACTCTTTATTACTTCAGCAATATCATCGGGCGTCCACGTAAAAAGGTACTTTCTGCCCCCTGCACCACCTGGCAAAAACAGAGGGGCAATTCCCCCTTCCCACTCACAACCCTCCCACCCCACCGCCTTGCTCAGGTGGCCCAGAATATACTAACTATACTAGCTCAGTGTATTCTGTTGTGCCAAGACCCTTCCCCCAAGGATAATACTCGGGCTACAAAACTTGCTGATCAATTTATTCCTCCAGCTGTTCTTAATTTAAGCAACCTTTCTCACTTCCATGCTACCCTGTTCTACCCCCAATTCCTTTGTGCTTTTGCCTAATTCAAGCCGCTTGCTGACCATCTGGAATTTTACCAGCTTAATTAGTCAAGTAATAGCAGCCTTATCCTAAAAAAATTGCTGTCTTTTTAATAATTTTGCCAATGTTTATACATAACGTTGCATTTAAAGCATCTTACTTCAGTACTGTATCGACTTTTTTTGCCACCCACTGCAGATGTCCGTTCATGAAATTTCCTACTCTGGGAAGTTGAATGAAAGACAGATTAATTAAGAAAAAATATTTCAATGCTCACTGCCCAGCCCTAATGATGCACATCACATTTATTACAATAACTTAAGTAAAATGACAAAATGTGGTGTTTCTGTCCAAACATCAAGATTCTACTTCAAGCACCAAGTGTCATCTACCATCTGCCATTTTTTGTGGGATAAAATAAATCCAAGTTGCCAACTTGCATATGGAATATATTCATCATTTCTTTTTAAAAATTTATTTATTGCCTATGTTTAAATTAATATGTTGCAGATTTTCAATCTGGTCAAACAATTGCTTGATGCAATGTTATTCTGGGATGATTCGAGCGAAACCTCGCAAAATGACACTTTTGTTTACTCCGTTCTACTTCGGTAATATCTGATCGCAGATGCAATCCTCCTGAAGTTTAGTATTCTGAAAATAAAAGGTAATAAGTCAAATCTCATTCCCCAATAAAATATAAAGCCAGTGATGCAAACTAATACGATTTATTTTTTTTATGATGCTGTGGTTTATCTTGGGCACTTTGGATCACATAACAATTGCTTTCCTCTTTTCACAGACGATAAACACCAGGAGCTAAAACAAATGGTTCTCCACTTGGAAGGTGGAGGATATTTTGCAAACGATGCTTTGGAATATTGGTAGGATATTTTGCATATAAAAACCAGTCAATGTTACTTTGTGGAATTTGGGTTACAGAGGAATTCGTTTTTTGCTCTCTCTAATACAACCACACCTGTGGAGCGGGACTGCAAAGCTTACAGCATCTACACCAGTGCAGGTTTCCAAATTCAGGAGATAAAATAATCCCTCGAGTCTGCTTGGCTGCATATGTTTGGCTATTTCGGTGAGAGTGCTCCGAACGATGGCAATAACCTTTGCCCTTGGTGCCAAGAGCGTGGAGAAAATGTAATCCAATCCAACGATACATTCACTCTTCAATCCCACTCCTCCCTCCAGGTCTGTAAAACAGTTGTTCACCACCATCTCTTATCTTCCCCCATCCAAAACTTTGATCTTTTCTACCCCCGTTAATCCACACCAAATCTACCTCCTTCAATTTCCGTTTTATTTCCTGAAAGTTATTGAAGTGTCCATCTTGTTTGTCCCATGTACCCCGCCCAGCCCTCTCCCTTCCACAGATCTCCCGATGTCCCTGTTCTCCACTGTTGTTGTGGTTTCCTCTCTCTCTTCCCCTCTTATCTCCTGCTCCCTTTATTATATGTTATACTAGCAGAAGTACCCGGCATTGCCGGGCGGGGGAGGGGAGGGGAACGGGGGGAGAGCGAGCCCCTTGGTAAAGCAAGCGATGTTTTTGTTCATAGCGTCATAGCGTCATATCGTTCATAGCGTTCATAGCTTCATAGCGTCATATCGTTCATAGCGTTCATAGCGTTCATAGCGTCATAGCGATTTTTTTTTTCATAGCGTCATAGCGTTCATAGCGTCATCATGTGATCACTCTGAGCGAATCAGCGCCCACCTGCTCTGATTCCGTTGATTCCGTGCGCTGAGGTAAATATGAATAAAAAATATGGATCGTCAAATATTTTGAGTTCGGACCTGTTCGTCCCACGCTCAATGGCCATGTCTATGCCAAATATCAAGCACGTAAGCCTCTCCGTTTAGGAGTCTATCGATAACATTACACACACACACACACACAAACTGTGTTTTATATATACTAGGGCGTGCCCGTACGTGGGTGCAAAAAAACATGCGTGCAAACAACAACAACAAAAAAAAACTTTGAAACCACGTGGCAGTAACGACCACAGAACCCCCCCCCTCTATTTACATGAAATGGTTTGGTCCATTCGCAAAGCCAAAGCGAACGGCTTGCGAGTATGGTAGAACCCCCCCCCCCCTCTATTTACATGAAATGGTTTGGTCCATTCGCAAAGCCAAAGCGAACGGCTTGCGAGTACGGTGACCATACCTTGGGAACCACTTGTCCGATTAATTTCAAACCTTGAAAAGGCACATCCTCGGGTCCCCAGCAATATACCTGGCAAGTTTCAAGTATATCGGACCCGTGGTTGTCGAGAAACAGCGGTCACAGACAAACACACACACACACAGACACACACACATACACACAGAGATTACTGGAATTATAGATAGATAGATGTGTTAGCTCGAACACGAGCCTCGACTGAGTATAGAAAAGAAATACAAAAAAAAAAAAACACTTTCTGTAATGACTCAAAGTATCTGTTTTCTGCCAAGCTGATATCACAAGACGATTTTTATTATTTTGTATGCAGCCTATGGCTGCTGGTTGCATCAATGCTGGGAGCGTTGCTGTGTCACTGATGCTGCTAGTAATCTGGTGCGCATTTTTCCGACCTCAGAAGGATGACAGCTGAGTTAACCAACCTGGTGATATTTAATGGCACGACAGGGCCTCAAACTAAATATCCTAAGATTTTTAAGGTAGATACCTTAACAGTGAAGCCAATATAAGGATTCACAAGAAGATACTAGAATGGCGTTTGGTAGAGCGCATACCTCCACCAGGCCGAACAGTTTATGGTTTGTATCCCACTGATAGACCGGATCTGGATTCGGACCTGCACCAAAATCTTATCAGCTTGTTCTTGTCACCTAACCAACTCGTCCACCAAGTTTAGTCATAACTCGCCCATAACTTTTTGGGATATCCTGCTATGTATCGTTTTTGGCCTGATCTCTCAATGGTGAAGAATCAGTTTAAAAATTCTAGTAGCCGGATCCGAATCCGCATCTTCACCAAAATCGAATCATTTCGTCCTTGTCACATACACTACCTCTCTGCCAAATTACGTCCAAATCCGTCCACAACTTTTTGAGATACCTTCTTCACAGACAGACACACAGACAGACAGACAGACAGCGGTGAAAACATAACTTCCATACACCTTCGGTGACGGAGGTAATAATGCGGTTATTAGAAGATGGCTCCTTTAAATTCATGCCGATTCCAAAATCAGAACAGTAATAAAGGAGTTTGCGAAACACATCACCTGCTTCAACATTACTGGAGTCAGAGGACATTTTATGTCGAGAATGAAGCCATGCGTCACAGGGTCCAAGTTGGAAAGGAAAAACATATTCTCTCATTTGTCAGTCATATTGCTTTCAATATAAAAAAACAACAACCTTAATCCACAGTAAGCCATCAAATGTATTGATGATTAAATAGAAACTTAATGGAACATTCCAACGGGTATAGAAAAGGAATACAGAATGTGCAAACTGTAAGTGGCAGGAGAAAGCAGAATAATAAAGCAGCGAGACATTTGCAGGACTTACGCTTCGCGTGGACCTCCATGAGACAGATCAAACACTTGCCGTGGGTTTAGATACCACATAAAGGTCGGCATCATCTTGGCTCCCTGCAGGCGTACAGGAGGCAAAAACCCAAAGAATGTACTTCATTTTTCACTCACCCTTCTTGCAAGAGAAGGCAAGACGAATTGTGTCTAGCATATGAGGCCAAACTGGTGCTGTTGGGATGATCCTATGCCTGTTATTTAACAAGTATGTGAGGACATTCCATCACAAGACCTGATCTGAGCCTTTACCAAAATGACACCTTTTATGATATCCACAATTTTGTGGTTCAAAATGAAAGGAGTGATTTTCATTTCAATTAATCTCTAAGTTTGTTTTGCTGCCTCGGATCACACCCAATATAATCTAATGCAGGCAAATGTTGGACTTCCACAGTCACGTGAAAAAGTAAGGACACCCCATGTAAAGTTTTGACTTTTTCAACATATTTCAACATACAGCTATTTGATCTTCATTTCAACAATATTGATAGATAAAGGTGATATAATATAACAAATATCATGAAACATTTACATTTTGTAGTCCATTGTATAATTTAAATAAACATAAATGCAAATTTCGCATGTGGAAAAAGTAAGTACACTCTTGGCTCTAATAGGTGGTATTGCCCCCTTTGGCAGAAACAACCTCAAGTAGGCGTTTCTTATAACTGTCTACCAGTCTCTGACATCGACTGGGAGAAATTTTTGCCCACTCCTCCATGCAGAATTCTATCAGCTGTGCGATGTTTGAGGTGTTTCTTGCATGCACAGCTCGTTTCAAATCCCCCCACAACATCTCGATGGGATTTAGATCCGGGCTTTGACTTGGCGATTCCAGAAGCCTCCATTTCTTTCTTTTCAGCCATTCCTTGGTGGATTTACTGGTATGTTTAGGGTCATTGTCATGTTGCAAGGTCTACCCTCGGTTGAGCTTCAACTTTCCGACAGATGACCTCACATTATCCTCAAGCACCCTCTGGTACAATGAAGAATTCATAGTGGATTATATGATGGTGAGCTGCCCCTGGGCCTGATGCAGCAAAGCTGCCCCAAACCATAATATTTCCACCATCATGCTTTACAGTTAGTATCAGGTTCTTGTGGTCAAATGCTGTCTTTGGTTTTCGCCAAACATGTCTTCTGGTACTGTGGCCAAATAGCTCTACCTTTGACTCATCTGTCCAGAGCACATTGTTCCAGAAGTGCTGGTCTTTGCCTAGGTGTTCATTGGCAAACTTTAGTCTTGCCCTGATGTTCTTTCTGGACAGCAAAGGTTTCCTCCTGGCACACCTCCCATGTAGATCAAATTTGTGCAACCTCTTTCTAATGGTAGACTCGTGCACTTTGACATCAACAGTGGCAAGAGCTACCTGTAGGTCCCGTGATAACATTCTGGGGTTCTTAGAGACTTCTTTCAGCATCTTGCGGTCTGCTCTCGGGCTGAACTTGCTGGGGTGGCCTGGCCTGAACAAGTTGACAGTTGTTTGGAATCTTCTCCACTTGTAGATGATCTTCTGGACAGTCGAATGATTGATTTCAAATTGTTTGGAGATCCTTTTAAATCCCTTCCCAGACCCGTAAGCATCTATAACCTTTTTTCTGGAGGCCTCAGAGAGCTCTTTTGATCTCGGCATGGTGACGTCGCACACTTCAACAACAAAGAGCAAACCAAACTAAATGTCTGAGTTTTAAATAAGACAGGCTCCTCCAAGATCCTCTCCAACGATGTTCTAATCATTTGCACCTGAGCTGGTGCACCTGATTCTAATTTGAGGTATTTGAAGTAGTGATAAATGTAGGGGTGTACTTACTTTTTCCACATGCGAAATTTGCATTTATGTTTATTTAAATTGTACAATGGACTACAAAATGTAACTGTTTCATGATATTTGTTATATTATATCACCATTATCTATATAATAATAGCGTAAGGACTCCACTTTGTTATCCCTTTTACGCCGCACCCAGTGACCCGATGCCCACGGCACTAATGGATTTACGATCTACGAACCGCGCACTTTGTTTATCACATACAGACATACTCGAAAAATCTGAATTAGCCGACGTTGGGGCCCAAAAGCATGGTATTAACTGCTGATACGACGCCATGTTATGACGCCATCGTATTGGCGTCTGCTGGGTGAAGGCGAAGCAAGCCGTCTGCTGATTGGACATGCGAAGGCGAAAGCAAGCCGTCCACTGAGTGGACAATCCAGAGCATGCATTTGTGCCGGTGTCGGCGATCGTTGTTCATATACGCACTCTTCATTCTCATCTTTCTTCCTAACTCTTACTCGGACAAGCAAATCCCCTATGCCATCCATAATGGTACACTCTATCCATACACCACATCCTCCCTTCCGTGGATGTTCCACGGGTTTCGGCTAGTCTATCAATATTGTTGAAATGAAGATCAAATAGCTGTATGTTGAAATATGTTGAAAAAGTCAAAACTTTACATGGGGTGTACTTGTGTTTTCACGTGACTGTATGTCTTATCACCCTCTAGTCACATTTGAGTAACACAACATTTTATTTGTTACATTGAGCTATCAAAACGTTTTACGATGCCTAAAGATAAAAGGAACCACCAACAATAGTAACTGGCTCAGATCTAACATTATGACCAGATTATGACCCATGGTCTCAGACGAAGACCACTCAGTGGTAAAAACTTTGGACCTGAGCTTGCGAACCCCAAATTAATGTCTGTATCTGGTGGCATCTTTTAAATGTAACCGACTAAGTTGTTCTTTCTTTTACAATACCCTGTAGCATCTCTCACAAATACATTTCAGCTTCAGTGTTGAGTGTAACGTATTCTCTTTATTGTGTAGAGTACATTTGTGGATGTCATGTGCAACCCAGTGAGTGGGGTAAGACTGATAATTCAGGTAGATAATTCTCCCTCACCTGATTGCCTCCACTTTTGGGGTTGATAAACACCAGCAATGGCTTTATCAGGGGTGATTGGATGGGTTTGATGAGAAAAGGTTTCCACTTAGTCTCCTGCAGAATAAGAAACCAGCAATAAAATTGGTTAAATCCACTGGTATGTAAAAATACACAAAAATATTTTTATATTACCACATAAGGTTATTCTGTTTAATGTTCCTGTTTGAACCCATGGCTCATGACCTGGGAACTCAGGATCATTCTTCAATGATTTGCATATTAGGAGCAGAGGGCCTTTCAGGATGGATGGGATAATTCCTCCAGAATTGGAGTACTATAAATCCCCATGTATAAGAAGCACCTGCACATACGGCTCATGGTTTATTTGTCACCACCAATTCTTTTTTTTAATGTTGACCATTACTTTACTAATACACTTGCTACACATAAGTTGCCTCAACTTTAGTTCAGAAGATGTCTAATATATCAGGAAATCTTGACCAACAAAAGAGAGAAAAATTATTCACAATAACCATTAATTAATGCATAAATTCCATATTTTTCAATAGCAGAAGCTAGCAGAACCTCGAAATAAATAAATTTTCTTAAACCTTTGAAACCTTTACCCTTAAACCTTTGAAACCTTTACCCTTAAACCTTTGAAACCTTTACCCTTAAACCTTTGAAACCGTTACCCTTAAACCTTTGCTTTTGAAATAAATCAGAAATATCAGATGAAAGTGAAAAAAAACCTATGTAGTGTGAATGGCAATGTTCCTCGCTGAAATGTGAAAAAACTGAATTACGTGCGAACGCATAACTGTGAGATTATGGCGGCAAAGTTGGAACATCACGTGATCCTAGCAGAAGTACCCGGCATTGCCGGGTGGGGGAGGGGAGACCCGTACACTCCCAACCCGGACATTCGCCCTCTCGACCCAAGCTCGTATTTGATTCGTATTCGAAATCGAAAGGGGAAAGTGGAAATCCTTCGTATTCGAATTCGTAAACACGAAATATGAATTAAAATTTAATTCATATCGCACAAAATCGACACAAAACACGGTCGCATAAAGGTGAAAAACGCAATGGCTTTTCGCCCTGAATCACGTGCAAACGTGTGACGTGTGACGGGATGGAACATCACGTGATCGCTCTGAGCGAATCAGCGAGCTCTGGCATCGGCTGAGATTAGCGGGTACTTCGCTGAAATGCGCTGACGTAAATATGAATAAAAAATATGGATCTCGTCAAATATGGTCTCGGCCATGTTCGTCCCAGGCTCAATGGCCATGTCTATGCCAAATATCAAGCACGTGAGCCTCTCCGTTTCGGAGTTTATCGGTAACATTACACACACACACACACACACACACACACACACACACACACACACACACACACACACACACACACACACACACGCGCCATTCAGGAGTCCTTCAAGGAACCAAAAATGTGACAATATTTTAAGACGCAAATCTAAAGAGGAACGCTGTTTATTGATACAAATATGACGCAAATGAAAACTAGAACGGCACTCGGTAGAGAGCACATACCTCCACCGAGCTGAACGTTTTGTATCCCTTTGATAGGTCGGGTCTCGATTCGGACCTGAACCAAAATCTTCGGACCTGAAATCGCTTGTTCTAGTCACTAACCCAAATCATCCACCTTGTTTGTCACAAGTCGTCCACAACTTTTTGAAATATCATGCCATGTATCGTTTTTGGCCTGATCACTCAACGGTGAAGAGTCACTTAAGATTTAAAAATCTCGTATCAGGATCCGAATCTTCACCAAAATCTAATCGAACTTGTCACACACAAAACTTGTGCTTGTAGTTTTGTTCAAACCCATCACAAAGTTTTGAAATTTCCTGTTCACAATCAGACAGAGAGCAATTAACACACAACTTGTATCCAACAGCAGAAGCGGTACTAAAACTATTCTGTTTTTATATTAAGTTGTCGCCCGGTACACACAGGGCATCAAAAAATATTCAGACTCGTAAACGTTCCTCTCCACGGAAATCTTTAGTAAAAGGCGAAAGATTTATACGAATTGAAGAGAAACCAGAGTATGAGTTGTTCACCTTCGTCTCAACCTTTCATACACGTATAACACATTGACATTAATGGTGTTTATACAATTATCTCAGATTAATGTTTTTACTTTATTCTCTCATTTCCAATATAATAAGATATAATATTTCGTCGGTAATTTATACATTTAAGTTGAAGTTGTCTTCATTTCACCATTATATTTTCCAAAGTAACGCGTTCCTCATTCACATTCAAGCCAACCAGCCAATCACAGCGCACAACATCCTGACGTCATTACAATAAACCTAGGCTCATTTTACTTTAACTTCTGTAAGAAAATATTTCTTCCCATCACAACACCATGTTAATATAATTATTTAATTCCTACCAACACAGCACGATTTTAATATAATTATTTAATTCTTACCAACACAGCACGATTTTAATATAATTATTTAATTCTGACCAACACAGCACGATTTTAATATAATTATTTAATTCTGACCAACACAGCACGATTTTAATGTAATTATTTAATTATATCCTTTCTTTTGAATGTTCTTTCTTAAAGTTTTTTATTCATAAGATGTTTTGTAGTTTTGCAATGGTTTGAGCATCTGTTGAGAACTTGTGATGCGGAGGATGAGAACTTGGTGTGGGGATGGGGATGAGGACTTGTGATATGATGGGATAGAACTTGGGGTGGGGATGGGGATGAGGACTTGTAATGGGGAGGATGAAAACTTGGTGTGGGGATGGGGATGAGGACTTGTGATATGATGGGATAGAACTTGGGGTGGGGATGGGGATGAGGAAGCTTGGGGGTTGGGGTTGTTGATTGAGGACTTGTAGTTGGGAGGGGAAGGGGAGAGTGAAGGAGGAAGCGGTGGGTAGTTGGGAAGCTGACGGGAGGGTAGTTGGGAAAGCGTCAGGTGGGGAGTTGGGAGGGGTCTGGTGGGTAGTTGGGAGGGGACGGATGGGTAGTTGGGGAGGGGACTGGTGGGTAGTTAGGGAGGGGTCGGGTGGGTAGATGGGGAGGGGACGGGTGGGTACTTAGGAATGGGATGGGTGGGTAGTTGGGATGGGACAGATGGGTAGTTGGGAAGGGGACGGGTGGGTAGTTGGGATGGGACGGATGGGTAGTTGGGGAGAGGAGGGGTGGGTAGTTGGGAAAGGGACAGGTGGGTAGTTGGGAAGGGTATGGGTGAGTATTTGCGAAGGAGACGGGTGGGTATTTGGGGATGGTTCAGTGGGTAGTTGGGAAGTGGATGGGTGCATCGTTGGAAAGAGCACGGATGGGTAGATGGGAAGGGGATGGGTGGGTAGTTGGGATGGGACGGATGGGTAGTTGGGTAGGGGACTGGTGGGTAGTTAGGGAGGGGGCTGGTGGGTAGTTGGGGAGCGGACAGGTGGGTAGTTAGGAAGTGGAGGGGTGGGTAGTTGGGAAAGGGACAGGTGGGTAGTTGGGAAGGGTATGGGTGAGTATTTGGGAAGGAGACGGGTGGGTCGTTGGGGAGGGTTCGGTGGGTAGTTGGGAAGTGGATGGGTGGGTAGTTGGGAAGAGCACGGATGGGTAGTTGGGGAGAGGATGGGTGGGTAGTTTGGCAGGGGACGGGAAAAAGAGTAGTTGAGAAGCGAAGTACCATTTTATTACACAGTGTGGATATTCTGCGGGTCTCAGCTACTACTAATAAATATTACTGTTGGAATCGCTACTCACTACATTAAATCTCGAAGTCTGACTTCGGCAATTCTTCCTCAATCATGGAATTACTGTCTTTTAAAACAGGAAAGTTTGTGATTAAAGGAACGAATTTTTGTTTCAAAATAAATGGATTATTACCTTTCCAACGCGACCATTTGTATTGATGTTGGACACCAGAAACCATTTAGAATAAAGCGATACGGACAGAGAAACAGGGTGGTATGCTCCATTAAAAAAAAAATGTTGAATATTACATTGTATCCGGATGTTCCCCAAAATCAAATGAATTCCTCCTTGTCATACTCCCAACCTGTAAACCACGTTTCGTTAGAATCAGTCCAAAACCTTTTGAGATATGCTGCACACAAACAGACAGACAGGTGTGAAACATAACTTCCTTCCACCTTCTTCCACCAGGTAATAAATCTCTTGCCATATATGAGAGCTCAATCTCACTTGAATGAACTGAATAAAATTGTACAAAATCTCACTCTGCGGTGCTGTTTTCTACAGAAACTCAATCTGCGGATTCCTGCCGTTACGGGTTGAAAACCCCAATAACCCATGCCTCAAAATGATACATGTATATAAGGCGCACTTACTATTTTGCCCTCAACTTTTTGGGGGAAAAAAGTGCAAAAAAGTAATGGCGATCTTTGGTATTTTAATTTGACTCATAATAATCTCTTCCACCAGGAGTGACGATATACCATACAGGAATGCACATTTACATGCAGATAACCAGGGTTCTCTTCTTACCTGAACCCCTGTGCCGAAAACCTTCCCAGGTACAACCCGAATACAACCACCAGTTTTAAACTCAATAATTCCATCCAGTAGTTCAGGAAAGCATAGAAGTCAAACAAACAACCATACCCACAAATAGATACTTCTCGAATTATGGTGTGGTGCAGGAACACACACGTTGAACAAAGGTAGGCCACAGCGCTTTGGTTATCATCGAGCTCTTTATTCATTGCTCACTCATCCGCACTGGAGCGCTCCGGGCTGCGCGCCCGGTGTATATCCGCGGCCACACCCACCCCTCGGGCGTGGCCGCCGCCCACTTGGTGCGTGGAATGATGCCCTCACGCCAGTGAGCCTTCGTGTCCGCCACACGCGCCCCCCCAGAATTCCCGCGCACCTGGAGGGCCAGTTTGCGGGGCAACCGGATGACCCGGCCGAAGCGCCCTCTGGCGACTGGCAGCGTCCGGGGTGCAGGGATGCCTCCGGTTGCACCCGGGATGGGTGCAGGACCGGGGGGCAGCGTGCCGGCGGGCCTGGGCGGTGCCGGGGGTCTGTCCGCAGGGGGGCGGCCCCGACGCGGGGGCCGAGCCACCGGCGGTGGGTGGTCCACGTCGAGGTGGGCCGGCTTGAGGCGATCCACCGAGACGCGGTCGGGAGTGCCGCCGATGTCCAAGGTGAAATGTTTCACCCCGGTCTCCAGCACGCGGAAAGGCCCGTCATACGGGGGCCGCAGTGGTGCCCGGTGGGCGTCGTGCCGGACAAAGACGTACTCCGCGGTGCGAAGCTCCGGGGCGACATGCGTAGGCGGGTGCCCGTGGTGCGCCGTCGGCACCGGGGCGAACCTCCGGGCGGTCTCCTGGGGCGCGGAGCGCTCATGCGCCGCGGACCATGGTGCCGTGGGGTCGGGGAGGAACTCGCCCGGCACCCGCAGCGGCTGTCCGAAGACCAACTCCGCCAAGGATGCGCGGAGGTCGTCCTTGGGCGCCGTCCGGAGGCCCAGCAGGACCCAGGGGAGCTTGTCGACCCAGCTGCCGTCGCGGAGGGTGGCCCGGAGCGCGGCCTTCAACGAGCGGTTGAACCGCTCGCACAGGCCGTTGGCCTGAGGGTGGTAGGCCATGGTTCGGTGCAGCTGGACCCCGAGCCCCCGCGTGACCGCCCCCCAGAGCTCCGAGGTGAACTGGGGGCCGCGGTCGGACGAGATGTCTGAGGGGGCGCCGAACCGGGCGACCCAGGTGGCGATGAACGCCTGCGCGATGTCCGCCGCCGTCGTCGCCGCCAAAGGCACGGCCTCCGGCCACCGGGTGGTGTGGTCCACCATGGTGAGGACGTGGGTGAAGCCCCGCGAGGGGGCAGAGGTCCCACCAGGTCCACGTGCACGTGGTCGAACCTACGTGCCGGCACTGTAAACGGGGCCAATGCGGCCTGGCCTGGGTGTGCCGATGCACCTTCGCGCGCTGGCACGCGAGGCACGTCCTGGTCCAGCCGCGGACGGCCTTCCGGAGGCCATGCCAGACAAACTTGTCGGCGACCAACCTCTGGGAGGCCTTCGTGCCCGGGTGGGACAGGCCGTGGATGGCGTCAAAAACCTGGTGCTGCCAGCCCGTGGGCACGATGTGGCGAGGCCGCCCAAGGGAGACGTCGCACAAGAGGGCCGCGCCGGCGAACGGCACCTCGGTGACGCGGAGGCCCGTGACGGCGGTCCGCAAGGCCTGGACGCCGGGGTCGGCGGCCTGGTCCGCCGCCATCCGGGCATAGTCGATGCCAATGTGGACTGCATGGGCGACGGCCCGGGAAAGGCAATCCGCCACCGGGTTGTCCTTCCCCGCGATGTGCGGGATGTCCGTCGTGTACTCGGACACGGCCGAGAGGTGACGCTGCTGCCGGGCCGACCACGGCTCGGCGACCTTGCCCATCGCGAAAACCAGTGGCTTGTGGTCGACGAAGGCCGTGAACGCACGGCGCTTGAGCAGATGGCGGAAGTGCCTGACCGCCAGGTGAAGCCCGAGCAACTCGCGGTCGAAGGTACTATAGTGCCGTTCGGGCGGGCGAAGCTGCCGGCTGAAGAACGCCAACGGTTGCCAGGCACCACGCACCCATTGCTCGTGCACGGCGCCCACCGCGTAGTCCGAGGCGTCGGTGGTGAGGGCGATCGGTGCATCGGGCGCCGGGTGCGCGAGCATGGTGGCGTTAGCCAAGGCGAGCTTCGCGCCTGCAAACGCCGCGTCCATCTGCTCGGTCCAGGTAATGTCACCTTTGCCCGGCTTGCCCCGGAGGGCCTCGTGCAAGGGGCGCAGGAGCTGGGTGATGCGGGGCAGGAACCGATGGTAAAAGTTTACCATGTCCAGGAACTCCTGGAGCCCCTTGATCATGCGGGGGCGCGGAAACCCCTTCACCGCCTCCACCTTGGCCGGTAGGGGGACGGCCCCGTGCCTGGTGACGCAGTGCCCCAAAAAGTCGATGTCGGCGACGCCGAACCGGCACTTGGCGGGGTTCACGATGAGGCCATGCTGGCCCAGACGTTTGAAGAGCGTGCGGAGATGGTGTAGGTGCTCTTCGCGGGACGCGCTGGCGACGAGGATGTCGTCCAGGTATACGTACACAAAATCCAAGTCGTGCAAGACGCTGTCCATTAGGCGCTGGAACGCCTGAGCCGCATTCTTCAAACCGATGGGCATCCGAAGAAATTCGAAAAGGCCGAACGGCGTGATGACCGCCGTCTTCGGGATGTCCTCCGGCCTGACGGGGACCTGATGGTAGCCGCGTATGAGGTCCACCTTCGAAAAGAAGGACATGCCCGCCAACCAGGCGGAGAAGTCTTGGATGTGGGGGACGGGGTAGCGGTCGGGGGTGGTGGCGTCGTTGAGGCGCCGGTAGTCCCCGCATGGTCGCCATCCCCCGCCGGGCTTTGGCACGATGTGAAGCGGCGACGCCCAAGCACTCTCAGAGCGCCGCACGATGCCGAGCCGCTCCAGCGTAGCAAACTCCGCTTTAGCTACGGCGAGCTTCGTCGGCTCGAGGCGGCGTGCCCAGGCGTAGACCGGTGGCCCGGCGGTGGGGATGTGGTGTTCCACCCCGTGCTTGACGGCCCCCACCAAGAAGGTGGGCCGCGTGAGGGCCGGGAAACCCGCGAGGAGGCGGGTGAATTCGTTCGCTGCCGGAAGCGTACAGATGAACCTGGCTGGAACCGAACCGCTCAGCAAGCCGCTCGGCGAGCTGCTCGATGAGCCGCTCGGCGAGCTGCTCGATGAGCCGCTCCGGGAGCTGCTCAACAAGGCGGGCAGCGCGCAAGCGAGCGAGCTGAACGTCTCAGCCTGGACAAGCCTTCTGTGCTTGACGTCCACCAGTAGACCATTGGCACACAGGAAGTCCGCACCGAGCAGTGCCATAGGCACGTCAGCAGTGACAAATGACCATCGGAAAACCTGCCCTCCGAACCGCAGAGAAAGGCAGCGTTTTCCGTACGTGCGAATGGACGTACCGTTTGCGGCAAGCAGCGCGGGGCCCCGGCCCGCGGACTGCTTGTCGGACGTACCGGCGGGAACGACACTCACCTGCGCTCCCGTGTCGCACAGGTAACAGCACCCGGATAAGGTGTCCGTGATGAACAACAGGCTGCCAGTATGGCCGACGCTCATGGCAGGAAGCGAGTGCCGGCCTGGTCGTTTCCCGACCTGCCAAAAGTACAAGGCGGGCGACAGGACCTGGCCTTGTGGCCGAACCTGGCATGGAAATGGCACCAGGTCTGGCCCGGTGTTGGTCGCCGCACCGGTTGCGACGACGGTGGTGGGCGGGGCGTGGCGGCGGCCACGCACGGATCCGCCAAACCTACGCCGCGCTCGGAAGGAACCAAACGCCATGCCACGCGGCGATCCGCCAAACCTACGCCGTGCTCGGAAGGATCCGAACCACCCGCGCTGTGCGCGGCGCCGGGACCCACGACGGCCGTGCTATATGCCGGCCGCGCGTCGTGGGCTGCGAAGTACTTGTCCGCCTCCCTGGCCAGGGCCCGCGGTTCCGTAATGGTCGACCCGGCCAACGCGAGCCGCACCTGTACAGGCAGCGCGCGGAGGAAGAGAGCACGGAACAGGAAATCCGCGCGGCCATCGCCAAGCAGGGCTAGCATGTAATCCATGCGGGCGGACGGGCGTGTGTGGCCGAGGGCGGGAAGGTGCAAAAGACAGTCGGCGCGGTCGGCCTCTGGGAGGCCAAACGTATCGAGGAGCAGCTGCTTGAGCGCCGCGTACTTGCCCTCGTCCGGCGGGTGCTGGAGGAAGGACACGACGCGTGCGGCCGTGCCGGAGCCAAGGGCAGCGACCACGTAGACGTACCTCGTGTCGTCCGCCGTGACGCCCTGGAGCTGGAATTGGGCCTCGGCTTGAAGAAACCAGGTGTCGGCCTGCGCTTCCCAGAACTCCGGCAGCTTGATCGCGTTGATGGCCATTGCGCGTTCGGGGGTTCAACTACGGTTGAACCAGTCGGAGGTCACCAATGTGGTGCGGGAGCACACACGTTGAACAAAGGTAGGCCACAACGCTTTGGTTATCATCGAGCTCTTTATTCATTGCCCACTCATCCGCACTGGAGCGCTCCGGGCTGCGCGCCCGGTGTATATCCCGCGGCCACGCCCACCCCTCGGGCGTGGCCGCCGCCCACTTGGTGCGTGGAATGATACCCTTACGCCAGTGAGCCTTCGTGTCCGCCACAATGGTATGATTCCTAAATGAATTTGTCCTTCCCATATACTATATACATTAGTAGAGTTAAAACAGGATGGTACAGAGGTGGCACACTTTCCCTTTGGTACAGAGGTGGCACACTTTCCATTTGGTACAGAGGTGGCACACTTTCACTTGAGCTCTCTCGTCTACGTTCGATTCCCAACTCATTGTCGACTACGATTGGTGCCTCAAAGGGAGGGCATTGCACCACAAAGCGCACAATCCCTCGGATGGACATTAAGCTGGGTGTCCTGTTTGCTCGCATTATCTGGTGGGCACT